>NC_068432.1:12872042-13172042 GCF_023373465.1 Oncorhynchus keta
TGTGAAACCAGGTCATTTCCCTACGCCAAGAGGACCATTTGTCCATCTTGCCATGGATTTTATAGATCTTGCAGAAAGAAAAGAAAGGAAAAGGTACTGTTTAGTTCTTATTGACAGGTTCACCAGGTGGGTGGAGGCATTTCCCACCACACACTGTGATGCTAAGACAGTAGCAAAGCTACTAGTGAGGGAGATACCTAGATTTGGTGTTCCTGAGGTTTTATCTGCAGACAATGGTACCCACTTCACTGGTGATGTAGTGAAGCAGGTAGCCATAATGATGGGAGTGGACCAGAATTTTGTGTCCATCTACCAACCTCCGAGTAATGGGGTTACCGAGAGAGCTAACCAATCCATTAAACAAGGGTTAGCTAAGGCATGCCACTCCACCAAGAAATCTTGGGTGGATTGTTTACCACTGGTGTTAAGGAAAATGCGCAGTAGTTTTAATAAAGGCCTGTGGTGTACACCACATGAAATGTTGACAGGAAGACCCATGAATGTTCCCGCACACAGACCCATGACTGACACACAAATAGACAACACTCTAGCTGAAGTAGAACACGGAGTACATGAAAGAGCTAATGACTATTGTTAAATCTCTCCACTCTCACACTAGGAAAGCTCAGGAGGAGGTACCAGGTGATGACCCCAACTACCTGCCTGTGGAGGTTGGAGACTGTAAAAATCCGGGTCCACAAGAGAAAATATAACCAGCCAAGGTCAATGGGGCCATTCAAGGTAACCATGGCAACACAAACGGCGGTCAGAGTTCAGGAAAGGTCCGGCTGGCACCGCCTGTCCCACTGCCAGAAGGTGTTCAGCCCACAGGAGATGATGGAGCCAGATACAGCCTGAAACAAGAGGCAGAAGCAAATGTGAGTCGAGACCAAATACTTGAAAAAGATGAAGGGTAAGACCAAAGCCCTGAAGAACCAACTGTTTTAAATGTTGTAAATAACCAAACCCGTAGGGGGAATAAGAGAGGGAAGATGACCGCATGTGGTCATTGGTAGTTGACTGTTTTGGCTCTATCCACACTACTTGTTTGTGGGGGTGAAGCCGGCCCTGTCAACACGTGGGTAAAGTTTGTTTGAGGCTTAGGTAGAAATGTGTCCCCAAACGGGACTGCAGTGTTAATTTTGTCTAAACCCAAATCCACGAGAGTTGTTTGGTTAAATTAGTGATTAATATGATGTCATTGGTGTTGACCCCAACTATGACCCTCTTGCTTGCCCAACTGACCCAGAGGATGATTACTATACTACCTATATGTGAATGGTTAAAAGTTCCAGATGTCTAACGTCGATTTCTGTACATGGTTATATGAGACTAGGTAGTCTCAAAGGGGGGAATGTTGGGGTTTACCCTGTGGGTTGGGTGAGGGGCTACACCAATGCCATGATTACTGTATACATGTGATAACATTTGTATGCTTGCAATGCGCAATGATGGAAAAGTACTGGGTAAATGGAGAAGTACTGCTTTAGTTCTCAGGCTGAGAATTGTCTACATCTGCTGATAGTCACACAGGCTGAAGGCCGAGATAGCAGAGTGAGAAACCACAGTCTAAACATGTTTTTCTCATCTTAGTTACTTTGTATCTAATCCAATGCAACAACATTAAGGTATGATTGACGGTAGGTTGTCCACGCCCACTAGTATATGGAGCTTTGTCTCCTGTCTCGCCTCACAGATCTTTACTATAAACTACTGAGGTATTCTATATGTGAATTACATTCTGTCTGCAATTACATTTTATTATGAAAGAGTTGTATACCAAGGTTCCTGTGTCTGTGTCATCTATCTGGAAGACTGATTGTTAAAGGAAACTTACATCACCCCATGCAAAGGACCAACCAACAGCGCTTCAGCACTCGGCTGTCCCGTTCTGTGAGCCTGTGTGGCCTACCACTTAGCATCTGAGCCGTTGTTGCTCCTAGATGTTCTACTTCACAATAACAGCACTTACATTTGACCGGGGCAGCTCTAGCAGTGCAGAATCCTATGACAGCGCCACTTTGAAAGTCACTGAGCTCTTCAGTGAGGCCACTCTACTGCTAATCTATGGAGATTGCATGGCTGTGTGCTCCATTTTATACACCTGTCAAAAACGGGTGTGGCTGAAATAGCCGAATCCAGTCATTTGAAGGGGTGTACACATGCCTTTGTATATATAGTGTAGCTACTGAAGTAACATGACTGAACAAGGTGTAGCTAAACAAATGGTTAACGGTCTGGTCTGCAAGTAGCCCAGTTTTAGAACGCCCCGCGATATGCCTTATGAATGTAAAATGCAGCCCGCCAATGCACAATAGGGTAATGTCTTTTGAACTAGAATCAATACGTTTTCTCTAATGTGTAGAGGGAGACTTTGTTATGCTGGATACAGAACCTGTATATGAAATACAGTGGGAAAAGTGGGAGGGTTGAGTGAGACTACAAACTACTTTTCTATAGCCTACTCAGGGGAGAGAAAAACATAGCTAGACTGTTGGTTTACTATTAAACTCAATGCTACTGTTGTTTTTAATTGTGTAAAGCAGCAACTTGTGTTTCTTAACCAGGCAAAAGGTAGCTAACGAGAAGGCTGGTGGTGACTATGGCGATTTTCCACTACAGGCTGTTCCGTGCAGTGAATATCATAGTTCCTATTTCATTCCCACTTGGCCATGGCCTTATCCGGTTCAGTAGGCTGGTGGGTGGGGTTACAAATGGCCGTACTCAATGATTGGTCTCATGCAAAGATGTCAGTCTCGCTCGTGTATGTTGGTCATACTCATGCAGGAGTCACAAGTCATTTGATCAATAGGCGGGATTTAGGGCCCCATAATAATTATGACTTTGTGGCTGTGTTAACTAGTGATGACCATGTTCATTTGCTCAAATTTTTACCTGTAATATAATTATAGTATAAGATTGCAGTTGTGAGAGCAACATTTGTTGTTGTGAGAGGTGTATTTGTGAGAGCACAGTCATTTCTGAGTCTTGACATGTAATAAGTATCTCTGCAAAAATAAGTATCTCTGTCTCAAATTAATATTTTGCTGCCGGCAATGATGTTCTGTTCGCTCAAACTCACACTGGCAATTGAAGTTTAAATTGCGTGCCCAATGCCTGTGTGCTCGCAGGACCCACCTCAGCCCGCATGAACACATTCTGTGCTCTCCACTGGTCTGTGCGCTTGCAGGACCCATCCTCAGCCAGCATGAACACATTCTGTGCTCTCCACTGGTCTGTGCGCTTGTTTCACTTATCCTTTGCTCATGGGACATATCCTCTGCACTCTCTATTCAGTGTTTGCTTGCTCAGTGATGATTATTCTTGCTCGACAGAGCCATCTTGGACTTTAGAGGCTGATTTTACGCCAAAGCCTAACATACAAAAAAAGTTAACACAAAGAAATATCATGTAGGAGCAAGCTGCTGAGATAAATATCACAAACAGTTGGAACAGTGGAAGGTCACATAAAGGTCTGTGCGATCAGGGATCCTTGGGACATCCCAACCCCATTGAAGTTGAAATTCAAAATCAAAATGGTTCATGTAAGGGTTAGGTAATAGTTAAGGTTAGAGTAAGGGTAGGGGTTAAGGTTAGGGTTTAGAGTAGGGACGTCCCAAGAATCCCGTATAGCCCTGACAGTGACATACTGGTCTCAGAATTCCTAGAGCTAGGGCAACAGCACTAGGAACATTGCTACATTGCTAGGCAACCTTTATGTCTAGAGCAGGAGTGTCAAACACAAGGACTGGTGCTGAATCCGGCCCGAGAGGGGGTCCATCCTGCCAGTAATTAAAATAAAAAAATCTCTTAACAAGATTGGTAGCACCAGTTTTTTTGTCATAGTTTTATAAATTAATCAAACTGTGCATTGTTCATCAATATTTTTTTTATTTGCAAAGCCCTTTTTTATAGTCTTTTTACAGTAGCCTGGCTTAGATCCAGAAAAGCAAGCAAGAGCAGAGTAGCCAGGAAAATTTTTCTAGAAGGGAGAAACCTAGAGGGGAACCCGGCTCTAAGTGGTGGCCCATACTCTTGTAGCTTGCCAGCTAGAGATAAGCCAGAATTTCAGTTCAGAGTGTGAGCATGTTTGTCAGACTGATTGATGTGAAATGAATTAAATTCAGTCCACTTATATCTAACCTCTCCTTCCTTAGTCCGGACTTTAAAGTCCAGTAGAGCCATGCCCACATTAAGATAAACATGGAAGGACCAGACGCGGAGGACTATCTCCACTAGCACTGGCCTAGACATAGACAACCCATTGATCGTCATGTCATTTTAGAGTAGTGCCATTACAATGGGTAGTTGGAAATATCTATATCAATACCAAAGTTTGTAAATAGTGACATGAGATGTCACTCACTCACTAGCTGTGTTAGCGGATCAGCATAAAAAGTTGTGTAACAGAAAACTAAAGAAGAATGATTAAATGTATCCTTCAACCAGTGCACATTTTGATTGCAGGCATTTATTTGAAAAATACAAACAGACATTTATTAACAAACATTAAAGAAACTGTTACACGGTATTAGAATACCCGCTCCAGTATTTCTCCAGTATTTTCTAAATATTCAGTGGAAGCAGGATCAGGCAGCGTTCACCCAATTACAAGCCATGTTTTTCCAGATTAAAGGCAGACACTGTACATGGTTTGTTATGTTATGTGAATGATTCCAGCCTAGCCTACTTCTAGTCTCTCACAGTCATAAACTAACACATTGATATATTCAACTATTTTCCCCAGTAGCTTACAGCTCAGTAGTCAGTACACAGACACTGTAGTCCAGGATATGACTCATAACATCAGTATCTTTATAGGAACTACACAAATAAATGTACAGTATGTCATGCAAACACTGGGGTTCAATAAATTATCTGGAAGTGAGTAGACCTGCTTGATATAGGCCTAGGGGCAGGTATTTGAGATTGCATTATCGGCACTATTGGTTCCATTGTTTCGCAAACTAAATCAATACACCTGAAGTATTTGAAAGCGTCTAACATGTATTTGACCCAGCACTAGACTGGAAATAACCTTCCACATTCCAAAATCATGGGAGATTAGCATTGTCTCACGTCAGATAGCACGACGAGTGTCGCGTAGGAGTGACACGATCTGATGGAAACAGGGAGATCAGAGCACTAGCTAAATATGGTACCTAAACCAACCACAGAAAAACAGGGCTAAATTTCAAATCAAAGCAAATTGTACTTGTCACATGTTGAATACAACAGGTGTAGACTTTACAGTGAAATGCTTATTTACAAGCCCTTAACCAACAATGCAGTTTTAAGAAAATCCCCCCAAAAGTAAGAGATAAGAATAAGAAATAATGAAAGAGCAGTAGTAAATAACAATAGCGGAGCTATGTACAGGGGGTACCGGTACAGAGTCAACGTGTCAATGTACAGGGGGCACCGGTGTCAAGGTAATTATGTACATGTAGGTAGAGTTATTAAAGTGACTATGCAAATGTGTGGTTTTGACGTTTTAAATGCTTGCTTATTTGCTATTCAAACATTTGGGATAGATAACTAATGTACTGTAAGAGATACTTTCCATTGCTGGACAGAGATATGAGTTCTGAAATTCTAGTTTAATTCAAAATAGCATGATAATAGGCAGAATCTACCGCACACGCAAAACCGATTTGTGAAGGTGTTGGAGGCAAAATGCAAAAATACAAACTGCAATTTTGACTGGGAGTGTGCAGAGATGTTTTCTGTTTTCCATTTCGTGGTATCCAATTGTTAGTAATTACTATCTTGTCTCATCGCTACAACTCCCGTACGGGCTCTGGAGAGACGAAGGTCAAAAGCTATGCCGTCCTCCGAAACACAACCCAACCAAGCCGCACTGCTTCTTAACACAGCGCCATCCAACCCGGAAGCCAGCCGCACCAATGTGTCGGAGGACACCGTGCGCCTGGCGACCTTGGTTAGCGTGCACTGCGCCCGGCCTGCCACAGGAGTCGCTGGTGCGCGATGAGACAAGGATATCCCTATCGGCCAAACCCTCCCTAACCTTGACGACGCTAGGCCAATTGTGCGTCGCCCCACGGACCTCCTGGTCGCGGCCGGCTGCGACAGAGCCTGGGAGCGAACCCAGAGTCTCTGGTGGCACAGTTAGCACTGCGATGCAGTGCCCTAGACCACTGCGGGACCCGGGAGGCCCCCTTTTTAAAATTCAAATTAGTAACACCCTCGTGGTGCGTTGTTGTGTTGAACTCATCCCTAAGCGACATACAAGTAACTGAATTATATTACTTTAATGGTTATGTGTTAATCAAACAGATTAACAGAATGTAATATTTATTAATACAATCTAATTGCATTTTATTCAATCTGTTATTTATTAAGTAATTTTTGATTCTTCCTCATACCTTGTGTAGGCTACCCCTACCAAAAATAAACACAATACTATTTGAAACATCTGTATTGGAAAGCTAAAGAAGCAGGCAACATGAAGTCCAAGTTCATCTACTTCATTCACATGGCAAAATACAATAGAACTCTGAATTGCGTGAATAAAACAAAATATTTTAAACAAAACACCCACATGCATTATACATGTATAGGGAACTGTTTTGTAGCCTAAGTTTAGGTCAAGCATATGTCTGTGCTATCTCTGTGCACCACACAGGAAGACAGTGTCAGGGGGAAATGATTGCATGGTGTGAGAAGGATGTAATGTGTATTATGTCTGTGACAGATGTCGAATGATCTGATCAGTAGCTAAGTGAAGAAGTCGTTTTTTGACTGTAGAACAGTAACACCTTGGTGTACAGCAAGATGATATAGTATTTGTTTGTTTTGGAGAGCGGGAAGGAGAGAGAAAGAGAAAGTAGAGTAGAGAGCGAAAGAGAGGGAATGAGAGGGTGTGTTTGAGAGGTAAGGGCGACAGGAAGAAACTTGACTGTGAGGAGAGTCAGAGAGGGAGAAAGAAAGAGAGAGAGAGGAGGAAGTCTAACACAGCTCCTGAAACATGTCAGCTGTTGGGTAAGTGAGACTGAAGAAGACAAATAGGTAATAGAGAAAAGGTGTGAGAGACAGAGAGAGAGAGAGGCAGGGTCAGGGTGCCAGCGGGATGGAGAGACCCTCCTGTCTCTCACGGAGCAGCAAGATGAACAGCTACATCACCAATGCCCTCTCTGACTTCTTCTTCAAGTATGAGACCCCCCGCCAGGTGCTGGTGCGGAACAGGAGAGTGGGGGTCGTGTGCCGATTGATTCAGCTGGGGGTCCTGGCTTACATCATCGGGTAAGACTCTTTTAAAGGATTCTGTTATTTACCGGGACTCTACAGGCATGCAAACATGGAGTGGAGCATGGTGAGCATGTGAGTTAGTGTGTGAGCTTGTCTGTTGCAAGTTTCAGCAAGACTGAGTCATTTCTCGACTGCAAAATGCATGACCCAGCTTTCATTATTTACATTCAATGGCTTGTTTGTTGAAATGTCAAAATGTGTGTAGTGGAGATCTTTACAATGTAAAGCACTACAAAGTAAAATGCTACAGATATCACGAGATATCTGACCAAATTAGAAAGTGATATTTAAAGATGCTGTCTGGGATCTTGAGCACTGACAAATTCGTAACGTATAGTACAAATCGCAAAGCAAAAATGTATACATAACATATACAATATGGATGATATAGCACACAATTGTGCACAATTTTCACGGACAGTTTTTGCTTGTGAGCGCTACTTTCAAAACTACTGGCTGAAATGATACAAAACCTTTAGAGCACCACCATATTTAAGGGTGATGACTTCATAATGCAAATATAACTATTTTTTGGCATACAGGATGTATGTATGGAACTTTCTTGCGGATGGATCTAGTGGTATCTGGGCTAATTCAGGTTTGATATTTAGGGTGATGAGTCTAATGAGTTTAATGACCAGGGTTGGTGGAGTAACGGATTACATGTCCATTACATGTCCATTACAATTTTTTTATATTCTAATCTGTTACATTACTAGCACAAAAATTGTAATCAGATTACTTCTAGCATTACTTTAAATTTCAGAAAGCATGTTTGCGAAAAAATTAATTGACACCTTTCTGTTTTCTCACTGACATTCAAATCAGCATTGAAAAAAATGCATGTTTAAGTTTGTTCCGCCTGAGCAAGTCTGACCACAAGTCAGAGACCACTATGATGACACACGAAATGAGTTTGATGGATTACAGAAAAAGAGCAGGAATAGGTTTTCGTAGGCTACAGTCCACGCTATGTCTTCCAATGTTGCGACTGCTATCAGCCTCCACAGATGATCCAACTTGGATAAACGTTTGGAGGTAAGGGAGTGGCTGAAATTGACACAATTGTTACCCGGAGGAAAATGGGGGAGGGTCATGTTTTTTTCAATTTCAGTCTGGGGGAGGGTTTCGTATTTTTTTATTTAGCCCAGGGAGGGTCATGTAATTTGTAATCGATTAACAAACCTAACACAATCATACATATAAGCGCTGGCGGTGGCACTATAGGTTCAGGGGTGTGTCAGAAATATTTTTGCAATCTTCACATTAAAAAATGATCTTTACAAGTGCTTGCTGGTGGTGGTGTGAAAGGGCTGGGTTTTAATGACTAAACCAGTTGTGGGTGTGTTGAGGCTTCGCCCCTCACTGGACAATATGTGGTTGCTTCACTTTGTGTATTTATGATATTTTATGTATGTATTGCCATGGATACAACTCCAATTCAAATGTTAGTCCCGTTATAGTTTGTTCAACAGCTTACAGAAATGAAATAACAAAATGTAGACCCATCCCATCTTTGCAAAATATGTTAACTTGAACCTGTTTGCAGTCAACATTGTTCTAAATAATTGCTTAGCTTCAATGTAGAAATATATAGCCTACATAGCATTGTCACTGATATAGGGGCTCGCCCTACTGTATATTGAATTATGGCTGAGCATGGACATGCCAAACGGTGTCAATAAGCAAGATAAAATGAATTATTGATAAGGCCTAAAAACAGAGCAAATCATTCTCAAATTCTAAACAAAACAAAACAACAACTTGTTTTAAATCGGCTATGTCTAAATAGACTTACTGACACCATCATTGATCCCTATGGGCATATAATAGGGTATTAAAACAAGGCAGACTAAGCACATCCAAACTTTTCACAAATATCCAATATAAAGAGAAAGGGAGAATATCCACTCACCGTTATACTTTTCCCTTCGGAATAAAATCAGACCCCTTGACTTTTTCCACATTTTGTCAAGTTACAGCCTTGTTCTAAAAAAATTTTTTTTTAAATTTATCTCAGCAATCTACACACAATAATCAATAATGACAAAGTGAAAACTTATTTACATAAGTATTCAGACCCTTTGCTTTGAGACTCGAAATTGAGCTCAGTTGCATCCTGTTTCCATTGATCATCCTTGAGATGTTTCTACAACTTGATTGGAGTCCACCTGTGGTAAATTCAATTGATTGGACATGATTTGGAAAGGCAAACACCTGTCTATATAAGGTCCCACATTTGACAGCGCATGTCAGAGCAAAATCGAAGCACTGAGGACAAAGGAATTATCCGTAGAGCTCCGAGACAAGATTGTGTCGAGGCACAGATCTGGGTAAGCGTACCAAAACATTTTTCGGCAGCAGGCACTGGGAGACTAGTCAGGAATGAGACAAAGATTAACGGAGCAAAGTACAGAGAGATCCTTGATGAAAACCTGCTCCAGAGTGCTCAGGATCTCATACTGAGACGAAGGTTCACCTTCCAACAGGACAATGACCCTAAGCACACAGCCAAGACAACGCAGGGTGCTTCGGGACAAGTCTCTGAATGTCCTTGAGTGGCCCAGCCAGAGCCCGAATTTGAACCTGATCAAACATTCCTGGAGAAACCTGAAAATAACTGTGCAGCACCGCTCCCCATCCAACTGGACAGAGCTTGAGAGGATCTGCAGAGAGGAATGGGAGAAACTCCCCAAATACATGTGTGCCAAACTTGTACCATCATACCCAAGAAAACTCGAGCCTGTAATCGCTGCCAAAGGGGCTTTAACAAAGTACTGAGTAAAGGGTCTGAATACTTAAATAAATGTGATATTTCAGTATTTTATTTTATTGTGTGTAGATTGATAATAATAATAATAATAATATATGCCATTTAGCTGACGCTTTTATCCAAAGCGACTTACAGTCATGTGTGCATACATTCTACGTATGGGTGGTCCCGGGAAGGGGGATGATGAGGGATAAAACAATTTAATCCATTTTAGAATAAGGCTGTAACCTAACAAGATGTGGATAAAGTCAAGTGGTCTGAATACTTTCCTAATGCACTGTACATGGACGTTCTTATCATAAAACCAGGACATTGTGAATTACTCTAATTTTGGTTTTAATCAAATATATATATATTTTTTTAAACAAGCTATCTGTTCATTTTTATCAACAACAACAATACATTTATGTAAAATGTAATGATATCATTAAATCACTAGGATATATATAATAGGCTCGACATGTTGGTGTTGAACCAGCCTTCATTAAATTAGGCCTAAGGTAAGGGTAGCCTACGGAGGGATTTTGGTTTTAAAAATGGGAAATGGCAAACAAGCAATTATTAAAGGAAAATAACTTCTAAATACAATGTTAACCGGTATTCACCACAATTCTCATGTAATTTCCTGATGGGCATGGACACATGTAGCCTACATCATAGCTCTGGATAAGAGCGTCTGCTAAATGACTTAAATGTAAATGTAAATGTCATAGAGGGGGATTTACACACCTCCAAAGCATGGATAAAAGAATGCAGGCCTGCCTACAATAGATAGACAAAAAGGAAAAGTCATTATTGCGCTGTCCATTATTTCCAAGGCATTTATCCCTTACTTAAATAATAATTAAACAAAAAATACCTTATTAGGCTATACAGTCAATCTACAGTACCTTTTTAAATCACTTTTAGAAATATGAGTTTGGCCAGTCTTTGGTTTGAGGATCATGCAGTGAGCTTTGCATGCCTAGTTTGTTAATTTACCCAAGCAGATGCTCTTATATTCCCATGCCCTAATCACAGTCAACAAAAATGTATTTTGTAACAACAATATCATTGAATAAAATAGAATAAATTAGAAAATGATATAGTTTCCGTAATAAAAAAAAGCTAGTTCTACAAGTGCATATCTAATGATATGCAGCTACTGTGTTAAAAACAAACATCTTTTTCTCGAATTCATGTTCTAGACCTAGACTTGGCATTCCGGTACCGCTTGCCATGTGGTAGTAGAGAGAACAGTCTATGACTGGGGTGGCTGGGGTCTTTGACAATTTTTAGGGCCTTCCTCTGACACCACCTGTAGAGGTCCTGAGGGGAAATAGGCTTTGTCGTGCCCTCTTCACGACTGTCTTGGTATGTTTGGACCAATCTAGTTTGTTGTTGATGTGGATACCAAGGAATTTGAAGCTCTCAACCTGCTCCACTACAGCCCCGTCGACGAGAATGGGGACGTGCTCGGTGCTCCTTTTCCTGTAGTCCACAATCATCTCCTTATTCTTGGTTACATTGAGGGATAGGTTGTTATTCTGGCACCACCTGCCCAGGTCTCTGACCTCCTCCCTAAAGGTTGTCTCTTCGTTAATGATGGTTTTGGAGTCGTGCCTGGCCATGCAGTCGTGGGTGAACAGGGAGTACAGGAGGGGACTGAGTACGCACCCCTGGGGAGCTCCAGTGTTGAGGATCAGCGTGGCAGATGTGTTGCTACCTACCCTCACCAACTGGGGGCGGCCTGTCAGGAAGTCCAGGATCCAGTTGCAGAGGTAGGTGTTTAGTCCCAGGATCCTTAGCTTGGTGATGAGCTTTGAGGGTATTATGGTGTTGAACGCTGAGCTGTAGTCAATGAACAGCATTCTCACATTGGTGTCCCCTTTGTCCAGGTGGGAAAGGGCAGTGTGGAGTGCAATAGAGATTGCATCATCTGTGGATCTGTTTGGGTGGTATGCAAATTGGAGTGGGTCTAGGGTTTCTGGGATAATGGTGTTGATGTAAGCCATTACAAGCCTTTCTAAGCACTTCATTGCTAAGGATGTGAGTCCTACAGGTCTTTAGTCATTTAGGCAGGTTGCCTTTGTGTTCTTGGGCACAGGGACTATGGTGGTCTGCTTGAAGTATGTTGGTATTACAGACTCAATCAGGGACATGTTGAAAATGTCAGTGAAGACTCCTGCCAGTTGGTCAGCACATGCCCGGAGCACACGTCCTGGTAATCCGCCTGGCCCCGCAGCCCTGTGTATGTTGACCTGTTTAAAGGTCTTACTCACGTCGGCTACGGAGAGCGTGATCACACAGTCGTCTGGAACAGCTGATGCTCTCATGCATGCCTCAGTGTTGCTTGCCTCGAAGCGAGCATAGAAGTGATTTAGCTCGTCTGGTAGGCTCGTGTCACTGTGCTTCGTGTCACTGTGCTTCTCTTTGTAGTCTGTAATAGTTTGCAAGCCCTGCCACATCCGACGAACGTCTGAGCCGGTGTAGTATGATTCAATCTTAGCCCTGTATTCACGCATTGCCTGTTTGATGGTTTGTCGCAGGGCATAGCGGGATTTCTTGTAAGCATCCGGGTCCAGCACCTTGAAAGTGGCAGCTCTACCCTTTAGCTCAGTGCGAATGTTGCCTGTAATCCATGGCTTCTGGTTGGGGTATGTACGTACAGTCACTGTGGGGACGACGTCCTCAATGCACTTATTGATAAAGCCAGTGACTGATGTGGTGTATTCCTCAATGTCATCAGAAGAATCCCAGAACTTGTCTGTCCAGTCTGTGATAACAAAGCAGTCCTGTAGTTTAGCATCTGCTTCATCTGACCATTTTTTTTATAGACCGAGTCACTGGTGCTTCCGAGGATAGAGCTGTGGTCGGATTTACCAAATGGAGGGCGAGGGAGAGCTTTGTACGTGTCTCTGTGTGGAGTACAGGTGATCTATAATTTGTTTTCCTCTGGTTGCACATTTAACATGTTGATAGAGATTTGGTAGAACTGATTTAAGTTTCCCTTCATTAAAGTCACCGGCCACTAGGAGTGCCGCCTCTGGGTGAGTGGTTTCCTGTTTGCCTATTTCCTTATACAGCTGACTGAGTGCTGTCTTAGTGCCAGCATCTGTCTGTGGTGGTAAATTAACAGCCACGAAAAGTATAGCTGAGAACTCCCTAGGCAAGTAGTGTGGCCTGCAGTTTATCACAATATACTCAACTTCAGGCGAGCAAAATCTAGAGACTTCCTTAGATTTCGTGCACCAGCTGTTGTTTACAAATATTCACAGACCGGCCCTCCCTCGTCTGTGTGCTGTTCTATCCTGCCGGTGCAGCGTGTATCCCGCTAGCTAAATAACCATGTCGTCATTCAACCACGATTCCACGAGGCATAGGATATTACAGTTTTTTGTGTCCCGTTGGTAGGATATTCATGATCTTACCTCGTCTAGTTTATTGTCCAATGATTGCACGTTGGCGAGTAATATTGATGGTAACGGCAGCTTTCCTAGTTGTTTTCTGTGGGTCCGGACGAGGCATCCGGCTCTTCGTCCTCTGCGTCGCTTCCTTTTGCGAAAATTCAATAAACCCTAAACCTTAACTAAAACTTCAAAAAACAAAATGTGGAAACTGAGCAATTTGAGGTGACTAAACTGCTTGGAGTCACCCTGGATTGTAAACTGTCGTGATCAAAACATATTGCTACAGTAGATAAGATAGGGAGAAGTCTGTCCATAATAAAGTGCTGCTTCATCTTCTTAACAACACTATCAACAAGGCAGGTCCTACAGGCTCCAGTTTTGTCGCACCTGGACTACTTTTCAGTCGTGTGGTCAGGTGGCACAAAGAGGGACTTAGGAAAATTGCAATTTGCTCAGAACAGGGCAGCACGGCTGGCCCTTGGATGTACACAGAGAGCAAACATGAATAATATGCATGTCAAACTCTCCTGGCTCAAAGTGGAGGAGAGATTGACTTCATCACTACTTGTGAAAGGTATTGACATGTTGAAAGCACCGAGCTGTCTGTTTAAACAACTAGCACACAGCTCAGACACCCATGTATACCCCACAATACATGCCACCAGAGGTATCTTCACAGTTCCCAAGTCCAGAACAGACTATGGGAGGTCGCACAGTACTACATAGAGCCATGACTTCATGGAACTCTATTCCACATCAGGTAACTGATGCAAGAAGTACAATCAGATTTAAAAAACTGATAAAAATACACCTTATTGAACAGCGGGGACTATGAAGCTACACAAACATAGGCACAGACACATGCATATACACACATCATAACATACGCACTGTTTTTAATTTACATTTTTTTATTTCACCTTTATTTATATCCTCTTGAAACTAGGGGGCACTATTTTTATTTTTGGAAAAATAACGTTCCCAAAAATCAGGAAGCATGACTCATGTTTTGAAACTGTTGTGTTCCTATGCACAGGAAGTGACTCATGTTTTGATTGGCCACTGAAAGGGATATCAACCAGATTCCTTTTTCTACGTATTCCCTAAGGTGTCTACAGCATTGTGAAGTAGTTTCACGCCTTTATGTTGAAGAATGAGCGTAAATGACTACATTGCGTAAGTGGCCAGCTGAGGGCTCTCTGAGTGAATCTTGTGTAAAAGACAGAGGTAGTCATTTTTTCCTCTCGCTCCTACTGAAAAGCCAATTGTCCCGGTTGATATATTATCGAATAGATATTTGAAAAACACCTTGAGGATTGATTATAAAAAACGTTTGCCATGTTTCTGTCCATATTATGGATATAATAAGATTTTTTGTCGTGACCGCTATTTCCGGTGGATTTCTCAACATAACGTGACAAACAAACAGAGGAATTTTGGGTATAAAAATCATCTTTATGGAACAAAAGGAACATTTGCTGTCTAACTGGGAGTCTCGTCAGTGAAAACATCCAAAGATCATCAAAGGCAAACGGTTATAATTTGATTGCTTTTCGGATTTTCATGACCAAGCTTCCTGCTGCTAGCTGGACATAATGCTATGCTCGGCTATCGATACACAAACGCTTGTCTTGCTTTGGCTGTAAAGCATAATTTCAAAATCTGAGATGACAGGGTGGTTGACAAAAGGCTAAGCTGTGTTTCACTATATTTCACTTGTGATTTCATGAATATGGATATTTTCTAGTAATATTTTTTGACCGTTGCGCTATGCTAATTAGTGTAGTTGATGACAATTCTCCCGTATCTGGACAATTGCGACCTGGCCAAGATAAAGCAAAGCAGTGCGACAAAATAACAACACAGAGTTACACATAAACAAATGTACAGTCAATAACACAATAGAAAAATCTATGTACAGTGTGTGCAACTACATTTACATTTACATTTAAGTCATTTAGCAGACGCTCTTATCCAGAGCGACTATACACGCATACACATGAATTTTGTTTTGTAGATATGTGGTAATGGAGTAACGGCCTGAGGGCACACACTTAGTGTGTTGTGAAATCAGATATTAATGTTGTGTAACTGCCTTATTTTTGCCGGATCTCAGGAAGCAGCTAATGGGGATCCATAATAAAGACAATTACAAATACCTACCGTCAACCAATCATGTCAGTGTGGAGCTATACAGAACCCTCCACATTGTACATTTTTTTTGGAGGAGCACAGCAATGTGGTATGGAGCTCAATTTGGCCTCTGCATGCCTCGGAGGCTCTGCAACGACATCATTACCGTCCATATGGTGCCTCCAACCATATTTTCGGATCAAGCATAAAAGCCTATTTATTTTTTAACTCAAAGCAATGAGACCAATCAGTCGTCTATGACAGCAAAATCATAAACAATAGAGTAGGCTAATTAGTCTTTAGTTTTGGGGTTATGCTTAGGTATAGCAATTTGGCTAATCTGTATTTCCACATTTCAAAGTCTTGTTTTTGAAGATTAAGGAATTGGAATGACTTAAAATCTGGTAGAGTTTTTAGCCTGATCATATTAGAATCTGCACTAGAATGCAATAGGTTAGAAATAGTCTACATAACCAACCCATAAAGTAAAATGCAACATCCATTTATGGCCAGCTATGTAAACTCTAACATTAATTTATCCTGCAATAGATGTTCAAATGGTAATACAAATGTTTGTTTTCTGCTAATGCCTCTTAACTAGGTTGACATTTATTGGGACGAGTCTTGTTCTTTAGGCAGAACTGAGTGATTTTCAGCTGCAAATCCCAAATTTACTGAATTGTAAAAAACGATTTATTGGGTTGCTTTTTGGTCTTAATTTAAGGTTCGGGTTAGGCATTAGGGTTAGCAGTGTGGTTAAAGTTAGGGCTATTTAAGGTTAGGATGAGGCATAAGGGCTAGCTATGTGGTACGGTTAGGGTTAAGGTTAGGTTTAAAATCAGATTTTATGACTTTGTGGCTGTTCCAACTACTAACCTGCAAAATTACTGGCACCCCTGACTGGCAATGCACAAATAATACATTTTAAAAAATATAAACAATATAATTACAGAGAAACTCAAAATACCAACATGTGAGAAATTACTGTACTTTATTAATGCTTCAATGGAAGCCACCAAAATCATACAATTATTTAATGCAAAATACATTTTACCAAAACAAGGTTTCATAATTATTGGCACTCCTCATTTAGTACTTAGTGAAACCACCTCTGGAGTCCTTTCCTGTAATGTTTGACAAGGAACACATTTGGAGGGATTTTGGACCATTCCTCTAAGCAGATCCTTTCAAGATCCTTCACATTCTTAGGTTTGCGCTTATCAACTGCCGTCTTCAATTAAGCTCACAAGTTTTCGATTGGATTGAGGTCCGGCGACAGACATTTTGTTGTCACAGAACCATTTCTGTGTGGATCTTGAGGTATGTTTTGGGTCATTGTCATGTTGGAAAGTCCACCTACGGCCAAGTCCCAGCCTTCTGGCAGAGGCAACCAGATTGTCAGCCAAAATTGCCTGATACTTGGTGGAATTCATTATGTCATCAATCTTAACCAGTGCCCCTGGACCTCTGGAATTAAAACAGCCCCAAAACATCACTGACCCACCAAGGACTGTAATTCTTTCACATTGATTCTTGTTTCTTCTCTCACCATCCTCCTCCCTATCCTGGGGTTTTCAACTGTTCCATATCTTTTGAATTTTTTATAATTGCCCTGACAGTGCTCAATGGTATATTCAAACGTTTGTGGATCTTCTTGTAGCCATTACCAGATTTATAAAGGTCTATGAATATCTGTCCTTTTGAACTGCTAGTTCTTTTGTTTTCTTCATGATGTTGGATGACAAAGGGATATTGCATGCGTGTTACCTCATTTTTATACCCTAGTGAAACAGGAAGTGATGTACTGGCTCAATATAGTTCCCGAAGACTTAGATCAACTTAAATAAATGGAATTTAATTCCTGGTTTAATCTTGGTAGATGTTATTTACAATAATATGTAAGGGTGCCATTAATTGTGAAACCTTGATTTGGAGGACATTATTTTTTTATTAAATCAATAAATTATTTTGGTGGGTTCCATTGAAACATTAATAAATAACAGTATTTCTCACATGTTGGTATATTGAGTTTACATTCTATAGTTATATTGTTGATATTTTTTAAAGTAATGTTTGTGCATTGCCAGTCAGAAGTGGCAGTAATTTTGGAGCCCACTCTGTACACATATAAACATTCATACATATACACACATATATATACATACATACATACACATACATATGCACATACACTTCTTTTTGAATATACCTTCCTTTATTATTCCCCGCAAACCCTACCACCCTTCTCCTAATTGGAGTAAACTAATAAACAATAACACTAACAATTGAAGTCAGAAGTTTACATACACCTTAGCCTAATACATTTAACCTCAGTTTTTCACAATTCCTGGTGTTTAATTCAAGTAAAAGATTCCCTATTTTAGGTTAGTTAGGATCACCACTTTATTTTAAGAATGTCAAATGTCAGAATATAAGTAGAGAGAATAATTTATTCAGCTTTTCTTTCTTTCATCACATTCCCAGTGGGTCAGAAGTTTACATACACTCAATTAGTATTAGGTAGCATTGCCTTTAAATAGTTTAACTTGGGCCAAACATTTCGGGTAGCCTTCCACAAGCTTCCCACAATAATTTGGGTGAATTTTGGCCCAATCCTCCTGACAGAGCTGGTGTAACTGAGTCAGGTTTGTAGGCCTCCTTGCTTTCACACGCTTTTTCAGTTCTGCCCACAAATTTTCTATGGGATTGAGGTCAGGGCTTTGTGATAGCCATTCCAATACCTTGACTTTGTTGTCCTTAAGCCATTTTGCCACAACTTTGGAAGTATGTTTGGGGTCATTGTCCATTTGGAAGACCCATTTGCGACCAAGCTTTAACTTCCTGACTGATGTCTTGAGATTTTGCTTCAATATATCCACATCATTTTCTTACCTCGTGATGCCATCTATTTTGTGAAGTGCACCATTCCCTCCTGCAGCAAAGCACCCCCACAACATGATGCTTCCACCCCCGCGCTTCACGGTTGGGATGGTGTTCTTCAGCTTGCAAGCATCCCCCCTTTTCCTCCAAACATAACGATGGTCATTATGGCCAAACAGTTCTATTTTTGTTTCATCAGACCAGAAGGACATTTCTCTACAATCTTTGTCCCCATGTAAAGTTTAGACCGTAGTCTGGCTTTTGTATGACGGTTTTGGAGCAGTGGCATCTTCCTTGCTGAGCGGCCTTTCACGTTATGTCGATATAGGACTTGTTTTACTGTGGATATAGATACTTTTGTACCCGTTTCCTCCAGCATCTTCACAAGCTCCTTTGCTGTTGTTCTGGGATTTATTTGCACTTTTCACACCAAAGTACGTTCATCTCTAGGAGACCGAACACGTCTACTTCCTGAGCGGTATGATGGCTGTGTGGTCAAATGGTGTTTATACTTGCGTACTATTGTTTGTACAGATGAACATGGTGCCTCTAGGCGTTTGTAAATTGCTCCCAAGGTTAAACCAGACTTGTGGAGATCTACAATGTTTTTTCTGAGCTCTTAGCTGATTTCTTTTGATTTTCCCATGACGTCAAGCAAAGAGGCACTGAGTTTGAAGGTAGGCCTTGAAATACATCCACAGGTACACCTCCAATTGACATGAATGATGTAAATGAGCCTGTCAGAAGCTTCTAAAGCTATGACATCATTTTCTGGAATTTTCCAAGCATTTCAAAGGCACAGTCAACTTAGTGTATGTAAACCTCTGACCCACAGGAATTGTGATACAGTAAATTATAAGTGAAATAATCTTTCTGTAAACAATTGTTAGGAAAAATGACTTGTGTCATGCACAAAGTAGATGTTCTAACCGACTTACCAAAACTATAGTTTGTTATCAAGAAATTTGTGGAGTGGTTGAAAAAATAGTTTTAATGACTCCAACCTAAGTGTATGTACACTTCTGACTTGAACTATAGGTTTCTACTTCCAGCTTATACATACTATTCCCTTTTTGCATACAGGATGAATAGATGTAAACAGGAACCTTCTTGTTGTGACTGGCTGTGGTGGCAGCTGAATGAATTATCTGGAGGAATAGTGAAGAATGATGGAACAGCAGCTGGCATGTTATATTGTATACTGTGAGCATATAAGGAGCAAGGAGCTAGAGATTAGCTGCAGCTGAAGACATCCCTCTTATCACCAGTCTTGGGTAATGCAACATTACTGCATATTGGGAAACTTGTTCACATAGATAGTCACATTGGACCAATCCTCTCCTTAGCTTGCAGACTTGCTACCACATGTAGGTTTGCAAATAGTGTGATGAATCAGTGTTGTGGAAGGAGGATGAATTCTTTGGACTTTCATGCTGTACTTTGTACTTTCTTACTGGAGATGCACCAGAAGACGGACTGTGTTATGTCTCAACAAAACAAAGGATTTGTTTACACTTTGTGTGTGTATATGCGTGTGTGTGTGTGTGTGTGTGTGTGTGTTTTGTGTGTCTGTATACATCTTCAGGCATCTGGACTTTAGGAGCTACAGGACATGAACAGGCTGAGGCATATGCTCACACAGATAACAATCAAACATGGGTAAACTCACAGCTACACTGCTATTTCTCAGAGATTTTCCTCCTTGAGATAATGCCAGAAAGGCATGTGAAATTTCGAAAGTTCATTCTCTGTTGAAAACACATTAGAGAAACTTAAATGCGCTCCGCTTGGCAGATTCAGTCATACCAGAATTATAATACCTCATAAATTTGTTCTTTCTTTACATCCTAAAGACATTCCCCTACCGTTGGGCCCTTGAGCAAGGCCCTTAACCCCAGAACATGCTCTCCATCCAGGGACGCTGCACTGCAGCTTGACCCTGTGCTTGTCCAAACTGTGTGTGTTATGTGTGCTGTCTGGGGTTGGGGGGTGATTAGGAACCTGTCCAGGACTCTCTTAATCAGAGCCCTACTGGCTTTGAGCTGTTGTGGAGGAAGTTGTCAAGGAAGTGGGTTTGTGTTTATATAGGACCTCCCACCCCCACCTACCGTCAACCAATCATGTCAAAGCGGAGTTATGCAGAGCTCTCAGCAATGTTACAAGATTTGGGTTTTGCACGGCATGGAGCTCAATTTGACCTCTGCATGCCTCCGGAGGCTCTGCAATTGTGTCGCACCATCCATACGGTGCCCCCGGCAATATTTTCGGATCAAGCATAAATTGGCATCTATCCAGAGCGACATACAGTAGTGAATGCATACATTTTCGTACTGGTCTCCAGTGGGAATCAAGCCCACAACCCTGGCGTTGCAAGTGAACTGAGAACTGAGAACTACGAACTGAGCCACACAGGATCAGACGGCTATGGGCCTTAATAGAAGTAGGGCGACTCAAAAGAAATCTGTCTGAAAAACACAGTGTGCTCAGCAAGAACCACAAAGCCAATCACACATCAAAAGATCTGTCGCATGGTCTGTCTGACTTTGTCGGTCTCTCTCTCTCTCTCTCTCTCTCTCTCTCTCTCTCTCTCTCTCTCTCTCTCTCTCTCTCTCTCTCTCTCTCTCTCTCTCTCTCTCTCTCTCTCTCTCTCTCTCTCTCTCTCTCTCTCTCTCTCTCTCTCTCTCTCTCTCTCTCTCTCTCTCTCTCTCTCTCTCTCTCTCTCTCTCTCTCTCTCTCTCTCTCTCTCTATCTCCCTCTCTCTTTCTCTCTCTCTCTCTCTCTCTCTCTCTCTCTCTCTCTCTCTCTCTCTCTCTCTCTCTCTCTCTCTCTCTCTCAGCCAGGCCTTGGGACACAGAACAGATACAGATATTCCTTAGATTGTTCTAGTGGAAAATGCTTTTCCTCATTTCACGCTTTGGTTTCTTCTAATGTGGCTGTTCTTACGTTTCTCTCTATGTGGACTTTAATTATCATTCAGAAACAACAACAGCGATAGGATTTGTAGTCATAACCTGACGGAAACATCCAGTTGAAACGTACCAGGTTCTTTAATTCTTTCAAGTTGAATTACAGCCAAACAACGCTGTGTGTGTGTGTGTGTGTGTGTGTGTGTGTGTGTGTGTGTGTGCGACACTTGTGACTTTAGCTGTAAGGCAGTGGCAGGGAGTTGTAGATGTGTGTAACATCCTGTCTCTGGGGCTTGATGCCAGGGGGTTATTACTTTATATGTCATTTATATAACATCTGTACTTGTTTTATTTGTCCTTTTATATTATACCAGCGTACGTACGTATAGCCCTATGACATCATCTACCTACCTGTTAATTCTCTTGCTCACAAGCTGGTGTCCATCATTCTGGAGAAGGTAGGTTGAGAAAGACAGACAGACAGATAATGCTACTATTAAAAAGGCTGTCCAAGGAAGTCCCTTACTTATCATCTACACAGAGATACAGTGTGTGTACAGCACTTTGAGATATCAGCTGATGTACGAAGGGCTATATAAATAAAATTTGATTGATTGAGTGACAGGCATGTCAGACTCAGCCTTCAAGCTCAATACGAACCCAAATAGGTTAATAACCTGGTATATAGTTAAGGTGTATTCACCCGTGTGTGCAGATAAATGTGCATGTAACACTATGTAATAATTTCATTGTCATACATTCCATACCTTCCGTCCCACCTCTTAACATTCTATGCATTCACTCCCTTGGAGTCTGAAAAAACCCCATGGGCCCTGGTCAAAAGTAGTGCACTATTTAGGGAATAGGTTGTCATTCAGTACTCAACCTTTGGAATTTGGTTTGCATCACCCTGCACTGATATAATACTTAATATCACCCAAAGGCACTTTTTAAGGCGGCAATCAGCAGTGGAAACAGTAACAAAGCATCCTCCCCGCCTCTGATTCAGTAAAAAGCTGAGGGACGGGGCTGGAGAAATGTAACCACTCTCAAATTCATACACAGACCTATGGATACAAGGTCTGACCATCCATGATATCAAAATGATAGTTTTAACCATGTTTTGAGGCTATATAGGGTTTGTTTACATTTACATTGTTTACAAACTTTGGCGTAAAACAACCTTGTATTTTGGGTTCTGATGGGGTACGACAGTTGAACTAAGCCCATGAGGAATTTATAAGTTATATTCTTCAATAATCAATGGGCACATATCATTAATTATGGATGTAGCAACTGCTGATTGTCCTTTTAACCGTACCTTAATTCAACATCACCTGATGATAGCCAGCTTGCGTTGGGATTACTGTGTTTCTGCCTAATTCTCACTGCTGTGAGAGAGTCCTATACATCAGTCTGTGTGAAGATAGTACTAAAATAATTGTGCAAAAATGACCATAAACATCATTATAATCTGGCAGTGTGATTTGAAACTTTTCTTCAACAATGTGAGTTATAAAGAGCAGACTGTTTTATATATGTCTCAGTTTATTTACTAAACCGTCTTTAGTTGACTAAATCACCTCTGTATGATGCACATTGTTGAAGAAAAGTTTCAAATTAAATCACACTGCAAGATAAGGTTTATGGTATTTTTTGCACACTATGAAGATGTGCAAAATAAGTAATTCTATGCGTTATGCATTTCACAAGTACTTTTGCATCAAACACTGAAGTGTAAGAGGCCTCCAGTTGTTTAAATGGACTGGATCTTTATACTTACCACCTGGGTCCCATTAATAGTGAAATCAGACCTTCTTACCTTCATAGTCTACCATTTTTATAGGAGTAGTTAAAACATGCTAATAAGGTACATACAAAAGGTTTGATATACCTCTACTGGTATGCCATCAAGCCCTGGGGTTTTTCCAGACTGAAAGGGTTTAATTGCCTCAAGAAGTCCCTCCTCTGTAAATTGGCCTTGCTGTACAATTGATAATTTTACATTATAATTATTATTAGGGAAAAAAATCCTTACAATTAAACATCCTTCAGTGGAGACTGGAAAGAAAACATATGCTTCAAATATTTAGCTTACTCTTATAATTTGGTGAATCATGGATGACTAAATTATTTTTGGTTGCATTTCTACGATGGAGATTCAAGAAAAATATCATGCATTTTTCACTATTTTCCATCCAGTTCGCTTTATTTTTGTAATACATTTACACTTGATCGTTCTTAAATAAATCCCTCCAGTTTTTTTTGTTTTTCCTCTATAGTACAGTTTTCTTTATTGCTATCTACCTGTCCTGTTAGTTCCTCTATTTCCTTTGTTAGTCTTATCTCTTTTAACCGAAGCTGCTTTTGTTTTAAAGATGAATATTGAATTAATTGGCCTCTAAAGGTACATTTCAAAGTGTCCCATACAATAAGGGGATCGGATGTGCCTATGTCGTGCAGGAAAAGGTCAGTTCTAAAATATTTTGTATTAGTTAAGAGCAAATTGTCCTCCAGTAGACTTTGATTTCATTTCCAATATCCCTACCAAGTGGAAATTCTGTAAGAGTTATGTGGAGGCCAATTAGAATATGGTTCGATCGCATTCTGTCTCCTATCAACACTTTATTTTTTATTTTTTTAAACTTTTGGTGCCAGTGAGAAGGAAACTAGCTTGATTAATAATAATGATAATATAATATAATAATATTGATTAAGCCTCCTCCATGTACAGTATATCTCACTAGGTTCGGGTTTGTTAGCCTCCATGTATCCACCAGGTCTAATGTGCCCATAATATTTGTTATCTCCTTAAGTGCATAAAGGGTGATAGTTTGTAGTGTGATTTCCTTTATGGTCCATTGAAGTACTTAAAACCATGTTATAATCTCCCACCATAATAATAGGATTGTTTGTTGCTTGTGAGCTCAATAGATTGTTAGAAATATTTTTTTTAAGTGTGGATCAACATTATTTGGACCATGTAGATTAATTATCCAAATATGTTTATCGTTCAATTGCATATTCAAAAGGATCCACCTTCCTTGCGGATCTGTTTGGACAGTTTGCACATTTTGCTCAAAATTATTATTAATTCATATCATCAACCCTTTTGAATTTCTTTGCCCATGACAGAAGTGCCTTTTTCCACATAACTTAATCTATAAATGTCAGTGGCGGTTATGAGGGAGGACACTTTTTTTTCTTCTGAGCATGGCCTTATTTCTATTACAGCATATTGGATGACTGGCATCATGGGGTTGCTCGTCATGAGGGAGAGAGATAAACAAAATAGGGATGTCCTGTTGTAGGCCTAATTTGGAATGACTGGCTCAGCATCGCAGGGTTACTCACAACCAGGTTGTTATCTTGGAGGCCCTGAAGAGCTGGTTGTTAATGTAGAGCTTGTCCAACACCAGGCGCACTTTCTGGCCCTGTGGTGTTTAAGAATAGGGTAAAGAACCCGTCTACTGTCCACGATCTCTCAAGAATATTGTTAATTGATAGATAAATTGTTTCCGCATAGCCGTGGGAAGTAGAGGTGCTGAGCATGCTGCAGCACCCCCTGAAAAATCAGAATGTTTATTTATTTTTAGCACAAATATTTTTGGGAGAAAAAAACGTTCTCTCACAAAAGTAGTGCACTGGACCTTTAATAGTCCTGTATTAGCGGACCGATACAGCCGTCTATAGCGCGGGCAAAATGTTTTTTTTCCCCTGCACCCCTACCCCCCACCCTCAAACGAGCGCAGCACTCCCACCCCCAAACTACTTCCCGCTGCTATATCCTTCAGGTCCCTTCCTCTTCCCAGCACTGTCACTTTAATTATGGAACGGGTTAACCTAATGCAATTCTCTAAGTCTGGTATCTCTTTAAGTTTTCTTCCTTCTTTTAATTGATTGCTAAATTACAATTTCAAACAATCAATAATGAGACAGGTTTGAAGCTCTGCACGTCACTGCCACCTACCACGTCACATCTGCTCAATCTGATGACGATGAGACCATTATTAATAATGACAAATATAAAGTTCCCATGATAAAAGCGTCAATGTGAATGTACTACTCAAACAAAGTTTAATGTGAGAAGATGCACTAAGACCAGCCTTACTGATTGAACTTACATTAACTAGATTAGTCATACAACACATCATACATGTATGACACATACAGTACTGTACTGTAACCTTGACCTATACTGTAGCTGTTGGCATCATTTGAAAACGGTTGTCTAGAAATGCTGGCAATACTTTGGATCTTTGCCCTTGCCTGTGGTTTCATATCTCAGATGCTGAAATCACTAGTACTGTATGAGCCTGGTTCCTCTCAAGGTTTCTGATTGCTAGAGACTTTTCCCTCACCACTGTGCTTCTGCTTGCTTTTTTAGGGTCTAGGCCGAGTTACTGTAAAGCACTTTGAGACAACTGTTTGGGCGTTTATAAATACATTTGATTGATCTATTGACTGATTTATGGTATCCTCTGTGTCCTCTACTCCATCCAGTTGGGTGTTTATCTATGAGAAAGGCTACCAGTCGACAGACACGGCCGTGAGTTCTGTCTTTACGAAGATGAAAGGGGTGGGCTACACCAACGTGGATGGAGAGGAGAGGGTCTGGGACATGGTCGACTACGTCTTCCCTGAACAGGTGGGTCATTGGCTAATATCTTCCTTGAACAGGTGGCTGTGTGTGTTGACGAACAACACTAGTACTGTAATGAATGAGAAACTGAATGAATGACCTGAAAGGTCACATATCATTACACCCTCTCGGAACTGAGCCTCACAGTACATCTACCAGTGTGCTGTAATACTAGTGCAATACCAATGCGTAATAAAGTACTACAGTGAGGTTCATGCAGGGAAGTCAGACAGATGGTGTCTGACAGAATGAAGAAGAAGGAGGAAATGAAGAAGGTGAAGAAGATTAACTGTGGTATCGTGATATCATTGTCAACACACAGGTGTGAGAGTGAAACTGTACCTAACTTTCATCAGTGGTTCCTTTGCACACATCCTGATCCTGCACACACATTAGGCAAATACAGAGACAAGCAGAAGAGTCTCTGTAAACACAGTGACATTGTTTGCCTAAGTGTAGTCAGCTCATGTTGACCGTGACTAAGCAATAAAGAGATACAAAGAAGACACGGCTGTTTACTCTGAGGGGTGTGGCCATGATGGGTCTATTTAATTCAGAACCAACCAGTTCGACTGATGGTTAGGAGTACTGGAGATCAATGACCAAAAACAGCAAGAAGGTCAAACACACAAGATTATACAGCCTGTGATCTTATATGAGTATCTATTTGCCTATTCAAGGTATTTACCGGAAGATGACCTTGTCTGCTATCATAATATATGGTATATGTTAACTTATTCAAGGTCTTTACCTGAAGATTACCTTGTCTGTTATTTATTTATTTAACCTTTTATTTAACTAAGCAAGTCAGTTAAGAAAAATTGTCATAATATATGGTATCTGTTAACTTATTCAAGGTATCTATCTACCTGAAGATGACCTTGTCTGTTATCAAAATATATCAAATCAAATCAAAGTTTATTTGTCATGTGCGCCGAATACAACAGCGCCGAATTACAGTGAAATGCTTACATACAGGCTCTAACCAATAGTGAAAAAAAGGTATTAGGTGAACAATAGGTAAGTAAAGACATAAACAACAGTAAAAAGACAGGCTATATACAGTAGAGGGGCTATAAGAGTAGCGAGGCTACATACAGACACCGGTTAGTCAGGCTGATTTGAGGTAGTATGTACATGTAGATATGGTTAAAGTGACAATGCATATATGATGAACAGAGAGTAGCAGTAGCGTAAAAGAGGGGTTGGTGGGTGGTGGGTGGCAGGACACAATGCAGATAGCCCGGTTAGCCAATGTGCGGGAGCACTGGTTGGTCGGCCCAATTGAGGTAGTATGTACTGTACATGAATGTGTAGTTACAGTGACTATGCATATATGATAAACAGAGAGGAGCATCAGAGTAAAATAGATGTTGGGGGGGCACACAATGCAAATAGTCCGGGTAGCCATTTGATTACCTGTTCAGGAGTCTTATGACTTGGGGGTAAAAACTGTTGAGAAGCCTTTTTGTCCTAGACTTGGCACTCCGGTACTGCTTGCCATGCGGTAGTAGAGAGAACACTCTATGACTGGGATGGCTGGGGTCTTTGACAATTTTTAGGGCCTTCCTCTGACACCACCTGGTGTAGAGGTCTTGGATGGCAAGCAGCTTAGCCCCAGTGTAGTACTGGGCTGTACGCAGTACCCACTGTAGTGCCTTGCGGTCAGAGGCCGAGCAATTGCCATACCAGGCAGTGATGCAACCAGTCATGATGCTCTCGATGTTGCAGCTGTAGAACCCTTTGAGGATCTCAGGACCCATGCCAAATCGTTTTAGTTTCTTGAGTGGGAATAGGCTTTGTCGTGCCCTCTTCACAAATGTCTTGGTGTGTTTGGACCATTCTAGTTTGGACCATTCTAGTTTGTTGATGTGGACACCAAGGAACAGCATTCTCACGCAAGTGTTTCTTTTGTCCAGGTGGGAAAGAGTGTTTACTTTAGCCTGGCTGGAGTGTCCGGTGGCTGGGGTTTGTACTTTGGAGATGCTAGACTTTGCTGTTGATTCCATTGCAACAGGGAAGCTCAATCAAGCACAGATAAAGTGTCAATCAAGCATAGCTAAATGGCGTCAAATAGTATTTGAACCTAGGCCTGATGCCATCTAATGCTGTTACCCAGGCAGGAAGGCTCCAGTACCAGTCCTTATTAATTCAGGGCCACATGTCCTGTGCTTCATATGGCCTCTACATTAGTTAGTTTACATTAACATGTACGACATCCTGGTCGAGACTCGAGAGAAGGCCAATAGAATGAAACAGGAGAGCGAGGGTCATAGAAATGCAATTACTAGAACAAGAAAAAGTCCCTCGGACCAGCGCTATTCGACTGCACCTTCATGTAATTCAGTAATTCTGTTGCATGGCGGGGACTTTTGATCTGTTACAAAAACAACAGCGACAAAAGGTTTGTCACATAACATGGAGAGATGACCTGCAGGTCTGTGAAAGGTAATAACTTTTTAAGTGACAATTGATTTCACCTCATGACCTTCTGATGTGATGACATTTACAGGTAAAAATATATCCGAAAGCAGACCTTGTTGTTCCCATAGGGAATGGATGGAGGATCGTTATGTATGCAGGTCAAATTCAAATAATTCGATATGCTTTCATAACAAGGTCAATGTTGCCAAAGCGAAGTGATACAATAATAATTATGAAAACAACAGCGACAACAATAACAATAGTGGCTATAATACTAAAGAAAAACAAACGGCTTGAAACTGTATGATTGTCACATTTAAAGATACAATTATAATCTCTCTGCGTCTCTGTCTCTAGCCCTGTTTTTACATGGTGCTAACATGGGTCCTTTGTCCTGATCTTGTCTACATGATTGTGCCCACATTTCCAGAAATGTTTCTGTTATCTCTCCACTGTGTCTGCATTTCCTGATTACTTCCTTTATGCAAATTATTTCACAGGTATTTCTTCAAAATAATATTTATTTATTTATTGTAAGACATATTGATGTAATCAGTCAATGCTACCACCTGTCAATGATTTCAGAGGGCTAAATAATGAAGATTTAAATAGTTTTTCTGTCCAGATCTGTCTCCACTTGTAAGATATCCAGACACAATGCGTATCTGACTACCTCTGGATGTGGGCAGGATGATCTGATCACAATCGGATCACAATGTGTATTTTGATTGTCTACAACTGTCTGAAAATGTGGGCACAATCAGAATGTGGACAAGATAAGAACAAAGGACGCAAGTTAGAACCAGGTGTAAATGGGGCTTTTCTCTCTCGTACCTCAGGGAGACTCATCTTTTGTGGTGATGACCAACTTCATTATAACCAAAGGTCAGAAGATGGGAAAATGTCCTGAGGTATGTCAACTCATCTCAAAAGTATTTATTGGATTTTCTATATCTCTTTGTATATCTTTCTGACATGAATGTATTTTCATAAATACTAAAGCTAAATGGAAAGTACATCATATCAGCTCATCTGCTTTCATTGTGAGATGCTGTCAATGACACACGTAGAGAAGAAAAATTATAATACATTTGCACAGAGATCATCAATCAGGAAAATGTGGTCTAAACAGTCTTTTATTTACCTATTTTATCATGTTTTGTACACACACACACACACACACACACACACACACACACACACACACACACACACACACACACACACACACACACACACACACACACACACACACACACACACACACACACACACACACACACACACACACACACACACACACTGACTCTAACTCCTTCCTGTGTTTCAGCTCACAGAACCCAGGTATCTCTGCAACTCTGACTCAGACTGTGAAAGAGGGATAATAGAACGTACGGGACATGGTAAAGTCCTGACGGCATGGCAGTGTGACAGTGTGACACAGTCCCACTCACTTACTTAGTGTTTGTCAACTTCTGGTCGGTGGACCAGCGTTGGTTCATGGCCCATTGCTGGCCGGTCCTGGCCAGTTCCTGAGATGATTAACTGAACACTAATATAGTCAGTTCTACAGTGCTAGCAGGTTGTCCTCCAAATGAGGAAGAGGTATAGTTTGCCGGTCCCTGACACAAGAGGGCCATAGCTTGTCGGTCCCTGGTATAAAAAGGTTGAGAAACACTGCACTAACTAACCCTCTTCACTACCTACCTAGCCAAACTAACCATTCTTCACTGCCACTACCACTACCCTCCCCACCTGACTACTCACACAGGCCATCTATAACTACAATAAGGGATAAACAACAAAGGGATGTGAGTTCAGTACAAATAAATCAGTCCTTCGTAGTCTATCCTTTACTTTGTTCAATTATTACTACTGTATGTATTGGATTCTAATGACTTGTAATCAGAATCAGGTGTTGTTTAACATAAATTAAAATGGCACACGGTTTCACTTGTCAGAGAGCAAAAAACCTTGTCAGGGAGATAAATGTTCAGGTTGTATCATCATTGTTTCCCTGCCCAAAGTCATGCATGCAAGAAGAAAAAGTATGCTTGATTTCAGATCAACAACTTTCCATGTTCTTAGCAACATGACGCAGGGTGGTTGAGCGCCTTGGCTCACCATTCTATTAAAGCATGCAAACAGAGTCCCACACACACATATTATGCATACATGCACACAACCACTGCCTTCCGTTCTACAAGCTAAGTAAAATCGACGACCTACGAGGAAGATTAAACTACCAACGGGACATTAAAAACTGTAATATCTTACGCTTTATGGAGTCATGGTTGAACAACGACATTATCAACATACAGCTGGCTGGTTATACGCTCTATCGGCAGGATAGAACAGAGGCATCTGGTACAACAAGGGGTGGCGGACTATGTATATTTGGAAATAACAGCCGGTGCACGATATCTAAGGAAGTCTCGAGGTATTGTTCGCCTACCTAGAGAGTTTTCACCTGTATTTTTTGTAGCTGTCTTACATACCAACACAGACCAATGCTGGCACTAAGACCGCACTCAATGAGCTGTATTCCGCCATAAGCAAACAGGAAAACGCTCATCCAGAGGCAACGCTCCTAGTGGCCGGGGACTTTAATGCAGGCAAACTTAAATCCGTTTTACCAAATTTCTATCAGCATGTTAAATGTGCAACTAGAGGATAAAAAATATACTCACACAGAGACTCTCCCTCGCCCTCCATTTGGCGAATCTGACCATAATTCTATCCTCCTGATTCCTGCTTACAAACAAAAATGAAAACAGTGACTCGGTAAATAACAAAGTGATGAGATGAAGCAGATGCTAAGCTATAGGACTGTTTTGCTAGCACAGACTGGAACATGTTCCCGGGATTCTTCCGATCGCATTGAGGAGTACAATATATCAGTCATTAGCTTCATCAATAAATGCATAGACGAAGCCATCCCCACAGTGACTGTACGTACATACCCCAACCAGAAGCCATGGATTACAGGCAAAATCCGCACTGAGTTAAAGGCTAGAACTGCTGCTTTCAAGGAGCGGGACACTAACCCGGAAGCTTATAAGAAATCGTGCTATGCCCTCCAACGAACCATCAAACAGGCAAAGCATCAATACAGGACTAAGATCGAATCGTACTACACCGGCTCCGACGCTCGTCGGATGTGGCAGGCCTTGCAAACCATTACAGACTACAAAGGGAAGCACAGCTGAGAACTGCCCAGTGACACAAGCCTATCAGACGAGCTAAACTACTTCTATGCTCGATTCGAGGCAAATAACACTAAAACGTGCATGCGCTGACCAACTGGCAAAGTGTCTTCACTGACATTTTCATCCTCTCCCTGTCCAAGTCTGTAGTACCAAAATGTTTTAAGCAGACCACAATAGTCCCTGTGCCCAAGAACACTAAGGTAACCTACCTAAATGACTGCTGACCCGTAGCACTCACATCTGTAGCCATGAAGTGCTTTGAAAGGCTGGTAATGGCTCACATCGACACCATTATCCCAGAATCAAATCAAATCAAATCACATTTTATTTGTCACATACACATGGTTAGCAGATGTTAATGCAAGTGTAGCGAAATGCTTGTGCTTCTAGTTCCGACAATGCAGTAATAACCAACAAGTAATCTAGCTAACAATTCCAAAACTACTACCTTATAGACACAAGTGTAAGGGGATAAGAATATGTCCATAAAGATATATGAGTGAGTGATGGTACAGAGCGGCATAGGCAAGATACAGTAGATGGTATTGAGTGCAGTATATACATATGAGATGAGTATGTAAACAAAGTGGCATAGTTAAAGTGGCTAGTGATACATGTATTACATAAAGATGCAGTAGATGATATAGAGTACAGTATATACATATACATATGAGATGAATAATGTAGGGTATGTAAACATTATATTAGGTAGCATTGTTTAAAGTGGCTAGTGATATATTTTACATCATTTCCCATCAATTCCCATTATTAAAGTGGCTGGAGTTGAGTCAGTGTGTTGGCAGCAGCCACTCAATGTTAGTGGTGGCTGTTTAACAGTCTGATGGCCTTGAGATAGAAGCTGTTTTTCAGTCTCTCGGTCCCAGCTTTGATGCACCTGTACTGACCTCGCCTTCTGAATGATAGCGGGGTGAACAGGCAGTGGCTCGGGTGGTTGTTGTTCTTGATGATCTTTAGCCTTCCTGTGACATCGGGTGGTGTAGGTGTCCTGGAGGGCAGGTAGTTTGCCCCCGGTGATGCGTTGTGCAGACCTCACTACCCTCTGGAGAGCCTTACGGTTGTGGGCGGAGCAGTTGCCGTACCAGGCGGTGATACAGCCCGACAGGATGCTCTCGATTGTGCATCTGTAGAAGTTTGTGAGTGCTTTTGGTGACAAGCCAAATTTCTTCAGCGTCCTGAGGTTGAAGAGGCGCTGCGCCTTCTTCACGATGCTGTCTGTGTGGGTGGACCAATTCAGTTTGTCTGTGATGTGTACGCCGAGGAACTTAAAACTTACTACCCTCTCCACTACTGTCCCATCAATGTGGATAGGGGGGTGTTCCCTCTGCTGTTTCCTGAAGTCCACAATCATCTCCTTAGTTTTGTTGACGTTGAGTGTGAGGTTATTTTCCTGACACCACACTCCGAGGGCCCTCACCTCCTCCCTGTAGGCCGTCTCGTCGTTGTTGGTAATCAAGCCTACCACTGTTGTGTCGTCCGCAAACTTGATGATTGAGTTGGAGGCGTGCGTGGCCACGCAGTCGTGGGTGAACAGGGAGTACAGGAGAGGGCTCAGAATGCACCCTTGTGGGGCCCCAGTGTTGAGGATCAGCGGGGTGGAAATGTTGTTGCCTACCCTCACCACCTGGGGGCGGCCCGTCAGGAAGTCCAGTACCCAGTTGCACAGGGCGGGATCGAGACCCAGGGTCTCGAGCTTGATGACGAGCTTGGAGGGCACTATGGTGTTAAATGCCGAGCTGTAGTCGATGAACAGCATTCTCACATAGGTATTCCTCTTGTCCAGATGGGTTAGGGCAGTGTGCAGTGTGGTTGAGATTGCATCGTCTGTGGACCTATTTGGGCGGTAAGCAAATTGGAGTGGGTCTAGGGTGTCAGGTAGGGTGGAGGTGATATGGTCCTTGACTAGTCTCTCAAAGCACTTCATGATGACGGAAGTGAGTGCTACGGGCGGAAGTCGTTTAGCTCAGTTACCTTAGCTTTCTTGGGAACAGGAACAATGGTGGCCCTCTTGAAGCATGTGGGAACAACAGACTGGGATAGGGATTGATTGAATATTTCCGTAAACACACCAGCCAGCTGGTCTGCGCATGCTCTGAGGGCGCGGCTGGGGATGCCGTCTGGGCCTGCAGCCTTGCGAGGGTTGACACATTTAAATGTTTTCCTCACGTCGGCTGCAGTGCAGGAGTCCGCATGTTAGTTGCGGGCCGTGTCAGTGGCACTGTATTGTCCTCAAAGCGGGCAAAAAAGTTATTTAGTCTGCCTGGGAGCAAGACATCCTGGTCCGTGACTGGGCTGGTTTTCTTTTTGTAATCCGTGATTGAATGTAGACCCAGCCACATACATCTTGTGTCTGAGCCGTTGAATTGAGATTCTACTTTGTCTCTATACTGACGCTTAGCTTGTTTGATTGCCTTACGGAGGGAATAGTTACACTGTTTGTATTCAGTCATGTTTCCGGTCACCTTGCCCTGATTAAAAGCAGTGGTTCGGGCTTTCAGTTTCACGCGAATGCTGCCATCAATCCAGGGTTTCTGGTTTGGGAATGTTTTAATCGTTGCTATGGGAACGACATCTTCAACGCACGTTCTAATGAACTCGCTCACCGAATCAGCGTATTCGTCAATGTTGTTGTCTGACGCAATACGAAACATATCCCAGTCCACGTGATGGAAGCAGTCTTGGAGTGTGGAATCAGATTGGTCGGACCAGCGTTGAACAGACCTCAGCGCGGGAGCTTCTTGTTTTAGTTTCTGTCTGTAGGCAGGAATCAACAAAATGGAGTCGTGGTCAGCTTTTCTGAAAGGAGGGCGGGGCAGGGCCTTATATGCGTCGCAGAAGTTGGAATAGCAATGATCCAAGGTTTTTCCCGCCCTGGTTGCGCAATCGATATGCTGATAAAATGTAGGGAATCCCTGGACCCACTCCAATTTGCATACCGCCCTAACAGATCCACAGATGATGCAATCTCTATTGCACTCCACACTGCCCTTTCCCACCTGGGCAAAGGGAACACCTAACGCTGAGTCAGTGCTATTCATTGACTACAGCTCAGCGTTCAAAACCATAGTGACCTCAAAGCTCATCTATAAGCTATGGACCCTGGGACTAAACACCTCCCTCTGCAACTGGATCCTGGACTTCCTGATGGGCCTCCCCCAGGTGGTAAGGGTAGGTAACAACACATCCACCACGCTGATCCTCAACACAGGGGCCCCTCAGGGGTGAGTGCTCAGTCCCCTCCTGTAATCCCAGTTCACTCATGACTGCACAGCCAGGCACGACTCCAACACCATCATTAAGTTTGCCGATGACACAACAGTGGTAGGCCTGTTAACCGACAATGACGAGACAGCCTTTAAGGAGGACGTCAAGGACATCGACCTCTCCCTCCCTCTCCCCCCATTCTCATTGATGGGGCTGTAGTGCAGCAGGTTGAGAGCTTCAAGTTCCTTGGTGTCCATATCACCAACAAACTAACATGGTCCAAGCACACAAATATAGTCGTGAAGAGACCTATTCCCCCTCAGGAGACTGAAAAGATTTGGCATGGGTTCTCAGATCCTCAAAAGGTTCTAAAACTGCACCATCAAGAGCATCCTGATGGGTTGCATCACCTTCTGGTATGGCCAACTCCAACTGCAAGGCACTACAGAGGGTAGAGTGTACGGCCCAGTACATCACTGGGGCCAAGCTGCCTGCCATCCAGGACCTCTATACCAGGCGGTGTCAGAGGAAGGGCTTAAAAATTGTCAAAGAATCCAGCCACCCTAGTCATAAACTGTTCTCTCTGATCCCGCATGGCAAGCGGTACCGGTGTGCCAAGTCTAGGTCTAAGAGGATTCTAAACAGCTTCTACCCCCAAGCCATAAGACTTCTGAACATCTAATCAAATGGCTACCCGGACTATTTGCATTGGCCACCCCCTCTTTTATGCTGCTGCTACTCTGTTATTATCTATTCACAGTCACTCTAATAACTCTACCTACATGTACAGTTGAAGTCCGAAGTTTACATACACCTTAGCCAAATACATTTAAACTCAGTTTTTCACAATTTCTGACATTTAATCCTAGTAACAATTCCGTGTCTTAGGTTAGTTAGGTTCACCACTTTATTTGGTAGCATTGCCTTTAAATTGTTTATCTTGGGTCAAACGTTTCCGGTAGCCTTCCACAACCTTCCCACAATAAGTTGGGTGAATTTTGGCCCACTCCTCCTGACAGAGCTGGTGTAACTGAGTCAGGTTTGTAGGCCTCCTTGCTCGCACACGCTTTTTCAGTTCTGCTCACAAATGTTCTATATGATTGAGGTCAGAGCTTTGTGATGGCCACTCCAATACATTGACCTTGTTGTCCTTAAGCCATTTTCACACAACTTTGGAAGTATGCTTGGGGTCATTGTCCATTTGGAAGACCCATTTGCAAACAAGCTTTTACTTCCTGACTGATGTCTTGAGATGTTGCTTCAATATATCCACATAATTTCCCTATCTCATGATGTCATCTATTTTGTGAAGTGCACCAGTCCCTCCTGCCGCAAAGCACCCCCACGACATGATGTTGCCACCCCGGTGCTTCACGGTTAGGATGGTGTTCTTCGGCTTGCAAGCCTCCCCCTTTTTCTTCCAAACATAACGATGGTCATTATGGCCAAACAGTTCTATTTAGTTTCATCAGACCAGAGGACATATCTCCAAAAAGTACGATCTTTGTCCCCATGTGCATCTGCAAACCGTATGGTGGTTGGTATGGTGGTTTTGGAGCAGTGGCTTCTTCCTTGCTGAGTGATCTTTCAGGTTATCTCGATATCGGACTCGTTTTACTATGGCTATAGATACTTTTGTTCCTGTTTCCTCCAGCATCTTCACAAGGTCCTTTGCAGTTGTTCTGGGATTGATTTGCACTTTTCGCACCAAAGTACGTTCATCTCTAGGAGACAGAACACGTCAACTTCCTGAGTGGTATGACAGCTGCTTGGTCAAATTATGTTTATACTTGCGTACTATTGTTTGTAAAGATGAATGTGGCATCTTCTGTTGTTTTGAAATTGCTCCCAAGGATGAATCATACTTGTGGAGGTCTACAATTTATTTCTGAGGTATTGGCTGATTTATTTTGATTTTCCCGTGATGTCAAGCAGAGGCACTGAATTTGAAGGTAGGCCTTGAAATACATCCACAGGTACACCTCCAATTGACTCAAATTATGTCAATTAGCCTGTCAGAAGCTTCTAAAGCCATGATATAATTTACTGGAATTTTCCGAGCTGTTTAAAGGCACAGTCAACTTAGTGTATGTAAACTTCTGACCCATTGGAATTGTAATACAGTGAATTATAAGTGAAATAATCTGTCTGTAAACAATTGTTGGAAAAATTACTTGTGTCATGCACAAAGTAGATGTCCTAACCGACTTGCCAAAACTACAGTGTGTTAACAAGAAATTTGTGGAGTGGTTGAGAAATGAGTTTTAATGACTCCAACCTAAGTGTATGTAAACTTCTGACTACAACTGTACATATTCCCTCAATTACCTCGATTAACCGGTGCCCCCGCACATCGACTCTGTACAGGTACCCCCTATACATAGTCTCTCTATTGTTATTTTACTGCTGCTCTTTAATTACTTGTTCCTTTTATTTCTTCTTCTTATTATTTTTTTAAACTGCATTGTTGGTTAGGGGCTTGTAAGTAAGCATTTAACCTGTTGTATTCGGGCACATGTGACTAATAACATTTGATTTGATTTGAACCATTAACTCGCAGACAAACGCAATCGACACAAGTCATAAGCAAAGTCAGAGACATAGGCAGACAGATTGGCAGACACATGGGGAGTAGTAGGAGCCAATCTAATAAGCCTATACAGTAGAATTATGAACCGATATAACGTAGGAAGTTGAAAGGGTTGGCTATGTATTTTGTAACTTTCCCAATATGCCCATGGGTTATATCTAAGCCCTTTCAACCTCTCAGAACCACATCAGCTTCAATGTTTTTCATGCAGAAGGAAATGAAACTTTTCAGATCAGAGAGATAAAAGAGATATCTCCGCACTCTTTTTGCTCACTTAACAGTTTCCTTTGGTGTTCTGTAATGAGATACATTTTAGATACGATTTTAAGTAGCGAAGAGATAGAAAAAGTGGACATACTTCATGTTGAAAAGCTATATCCCTCATGTGTCTTTTCTCCATGTCTATGTCTCGCTGCCCCCCTCCACCGCCCACCCCACCAAGGACATATGACAGGGAAGTGTGTGGGGAACACAACCAAGACGTGTGAGGTTGTAGCCTGGTGCCCTGTGGAAGATGACCACACAATCCCAGAGTATGTGGGATCACTGAAAATTATGTTAACACTTTACATAAAGCCTGTAGCTATAATAATGTATTACTTGTTATATGTACTGAATGTTACTTTGAACTGAACCAAGTGATTTGTAAGCTATTTTATGAAAGGAAAATGGTCTCATCCATTTTTTAAGATGAACTCTCTGTATGTCTATGTGTGTTTGATGTGTTAATGCTTTGTTTGTCTTCGTTTTCTATGTTCTACTGTTTTCCGTGCAGTCCCGCACTTTTGATGTCGGCAGAGAACTACACACTGTTCATCAAAAACTCTGTCACCTTTCCAGCATATGGTGTTAAGAGGTGAGTGACCCCTTTTTGATACACCCCTTTTTGAGTGACCCCTTTTTAATAAATATTGCTTGTTTGTAGGTGACCAAATACTTATTTTCCACCATAATTTGCAAATATTTTTTTTCCCCCTCATTTTGTCTGTCATAGTATAAGTGTACCGATGATGAAAATTACAGGCCTCTCTCATATTTTTAAGTGGGAGAACTTGCACAATTGGTGGCTGACTAAATACATTTTTGCCCCACTGTATGTCACTCCCTTTGGTTCCTTCCCGAGGCATTATTGTTTATGTTCCTGTGTCAGTTCTGTTAGTTGGTAGTGCTTCTTATTTTGTATTATGTTGTTTATTTATTAAAACACTCACTCCCTGAACTTGCTTCCTAACTCTCAGCGCACATCGTTACAACCATTTTCCATCTTAAAAATGTCTGGATAAACAGATGGTTAAGGGGTCTTAGAAATACATCGAAACACAATGTTGATGTAAAGATTCCAGCTGTCATGCCCTGGCCATAGACAGGCTTTTATTCTCTATTTTGGATAGGCCAGGGTGTGACTAGGGTGAGCATTCTAGTTTGTTTATTTCTGTGTTTTATATTTCTTTGTTTTTTGCCGAGTGTGGTTCCCAATCAGAGGCAGCTGTTTATCGTTGTCTCTGATTGGGGATCACATATAAGTTGTCATTCTCCTTTTGGTGTTTGTGGGATCTTGTTTTTTGTTGGCTCTGTGAAGCCTGCAGAACGTGACGTTCGTTATTCTTTTGTTGTTTTTGTTTGGTGTTCTGAGTAATTAAAGAATCATGAACACTTACCACGCTGCACCTTGGTCTCCTTCCGATGACAAACGTTACACCAGCCAACTAATAAAAACATTTAGTTTTGGAGACATTGATTGCCTTCTCTAAGTTGAAGAAATATTACCTTTAGTCTTGTAATTCCGTTACCGAAATCGTAATAGTCACAAACCACAGTTGGGTCACCTGCTACTGTCCTCTCTTCCACTGCCATACTTTTCAGCTCAAAACTGTTTTCTTTCTCTTTCTTTTGTCTGATGGTCAAACCAAGAGTGTTAAAGTGGCTAGTGATACATACATTACATAAATAGCTAGGTGGCTAGTATTACAGATTAACAACAAAACGTTTGAGACGTATTTATTCAATCGCCACGATCAAATGTATTTACAAGCATAGCACCTGCGAGTCCTGCACATCACCTGCAGCTAAAATCAAATCAAACGCCGTGTGTGTCACTCGACAATTTCTCTCCGCCGCCACGGATGATAATGGCCGTGTCAAAAAAAAACATACTAGCGTACTACATACAGTACCAGTCAAACGTTTGGACACATCTACTCATTCAAGGGGTTTTCTTTATTTTGATATTTTCTACATTGTAGAATAACAGTGAAGACATCAAAACTATGAAATAATACATTTCGAATCTTCAAAATAGCCACCCTTTGAATTGATGACAGCTTTGCACACTCCTGGCATTCCCTCAACGAGCTTCATGAGGAATGCTTTTCCAACAGTCTTGAAGCAGTTTCCACCTATGCTGAGCACTTGTTGGCTGCTGTTCCTTCACTCTGCGGTCCAACTCATCCCAAACTATTTCAATTGCGTTGAGGTCGGGTGATTGTAGAGGCCAGGTCATCTGATACAGCACTCCATCACTCCCCTTCTTGGTCAAATAGCCCTTACATAGCCTGGAGGTGTATTTTGGGTCATTGCCCTGTTGAAAAACAAATGATAGTCCCCCTAAGTGCAAACCATATGGGATGGCATATCTCTGCAGTATGCTGTGGTAGCCATGCTGGTTAAGTGTGCCTTGAATTCTAAATAAATCACAGACAGTGTCACCAACAAAGCACCCCCACACCATCACACCTCCTCCTCCATGCTTCATGTTGGGATCTACACATGCAAAGATCATCCACTTATCTACTCTCACAAAGACACGACGGTTGGAACCAAAAATCTCAAATTTGGACTCATTAGACCAAAGGACAGATTTCCACTGGTCTAATGTCCATTGCTCGTGTTTCTTGGCCCAAGCATGTCTCTTTTTATTATTGGTGGTTTCTTTGCAGCAATTCGACCACGGAGTCTCCTCTGAACAGTTCATGTTGAGCTTTGTCTGTTACTTGAACTCTGTGAAACATTTATTTGGGCTGCAATCTGAGGCTGGTAACTCTAATGATCTTATCTTCTGCAGCAGAGGTAACTCTGGGTCTTCCTTTCCTGTGGCGGTCCTCATGAGAGCCAGATTCATCATAGCGCTTGATGGTTTTTGCGACTGCACTTGAAGAAACTTTCAAAGTTCTTGAAATGTTCCGCTTTGACTGACCTTCATGTCTTAAAGTAATGATGGACTGTCATTTATCTTTGCTTATTTGAGCTGTTCTTGACATAATATGGACTTGGTCTTTTACCAAATAGGGCTATCTTCTGTATACCACCCCTACCTTGTCACAACACAACTGATTGGCTCAAATGCATTAAGGAAAAAATAAATTCCACAAATGAACTTTTAGTCTGGACAAACTCTCCCTTTCGGTCTTTCTCACTCACTTTCAAGTTAATGTCATCTCTCCCAGCTCTTACTGACACCTACCCATGAGCCCCCCCTCGTTCCAGTTACTATATACAAAATCCTCAACCACTGAGCACCAAACGACACCAGACGTCCACGGACGTTGAAAATTAGCTGAAATTTGGTCAGTCCACCCTGGCCTTGATGTTAATGTCCACAGACGAACCGGACTGGACCAAGTCTGAACCTATCATAGATGTATGTTTCACAAGTTTGAATAGTACAATACAGTGAGTAGGCACAGTAGAGAACAGTACGATACAATACAGGAGTACAGTACAGTAAAGAAAAGTAGAGTATAGTACAATAGAGTACAGTATATTGTACTCCCATGAAGTTGTAGAAACATCTCAAGGATGATCAATGGAAAAAGGATGCAACTGAGCTCAATTTCAAGTCTCATAGCAAAGGGTCTGAATACTTGCATATAAGGTATTTATGTTTTTTATTTTTAATAAATGTGGAAACATTTCTAAAAACTGTTTTCGCTTTGTTATAATGGTCTATTGTGTGTAGATTGCTGAGAATTTTAAAAATATTTAATCCTTTTAGAATAAGCCTGCAACATAATAAAATGTGGAAAAAGTCAAGGGGTCTGAATACTTTCCCAAGGCTCTGCTAAATGACTTAAATGTAAATGTAAATGTAATACATTTATACAACGGGTGGGTAAAAGTACAACAACAAAAAAATACATTATTCATATAATGATTTACATATACATTATTTTTTACCCCTTTTTCGTGATATCCAATTGGTAGTTAGTCTTGTCCGATTGCTGCAACTCACCTATGGACTCGGGAGAGGTGAAGGTTGAGAGCTATGCGTCCTCGAAACATGACCCTGCCAAGCCGAACTGCTTCATGACACACAGCTCGCTTAACCTGGAAGCCAGCCAAACCAATATGTCAGAGGAAACACCATCCAGCTGGCAACGGAGGTCAGCTTGCAGGCGCCCGACCCACCACAAGGAGTCGCTAGAGCGCGATGGGACAAGGAAATCCAGGCCGGCCAAACGCTGGGCCAATTGTGCGCCGCCTTAAAAATGTTATTTTGATGAACTTATTCATACTATTTCATAGTCCAGACACAAATCTAGGTTTGCTACCCAAGCCGGCTGGTTGTTCGTTCTATCGGTTCGGTTGCCAGAGTCATGACCCAGTCGTTAAGTCTTTTTGTTCTGCATCTATGGACTCGACCCAGTCGTTCTATTACCATACTGGCAATGTTGTTATCCCTTGCTTGCTAGTTAGCCAACTATGGCTAACTTACACTCACGTCAAACAGTGCAGTCAGAATAACAACAAAATAGCTGCATTTGCATTTGTTTAAGCTGTTTTCTCGTGACAATTTACAGCATTTTGATACATCCATAACAATGAGCTAATGATACGCGATTTCACCTGGCATAGAAAATGTGTTCTCTCGTCAGGACACATGTTCGGTGGAGCTAGCCAACAACACAGCTAGCACAATCACTTAAAACGGAAGCTGGAAAGACTGCAAACTAGTTGCACTTTGTTTTGTTTTACCTGTTTTCTATTGACATTTCTTTGTATATATCCATAAAAATTATGCTGGTTCATAATTTCGACTGGCTGAGAAAAGTTGCCTGCCTGTCTGTCTCACTCTGACAGAGCTCCAGAGATCCTCTGTGGAGATGAGAGAACCTTCCAGAAGGACAATCATCTCTGCAGCACTCCACCAATCAGGCCTTTATGGTAGAGTGGCCAGACAAAGCTACTCCTCAGTAAAAGGTACATGACAGCCAGCTTGGAGTTTGCCAAAAGGCACATAAAGGACTTTCAGACCATAACAAACAAGATTCTCTGGTCTGATGAAACCAAGATTGAACTTTTTTGGCCTGAATGCCAAGCATCACATCTGGAGGAAACATGGCACCATCCCTACAGTGACGCATGGTGGCGGCAGCATCATGCTGTGGGGATGTTTTTCAGAGGCAGGGACTGGGATACTAGTCAAGATCAAGGCAAAGATGAATGGACAAAGTACATAGAGATCCTTGATGAAAACCTCAGGACCTCAGACTGGGGCAAAGGTTCACCTTCCAACAGGACAACGACCCTAAGCACACAGCCAAGACAATGCAGGAATGGCTTCGGTTCAAGTCTCTGAATGTCTTTGAGTGGCCCAGCCAGAGCCCGGACTTGAACGCGATCTCTGGGAGAGACCTGAAAATAGCTGTGCAGAGATGCTTTTAATCAAATTTGATCCATTTTAGAATAGGGCTGTAACATAACAAAATGTGGAAAAAGTCAAGGGGCCGTAATACTTTCCAAATGCACTGTATTGTGTATGTAATGCATTGAATAAGGATTGCGATGGCATGTGACAGCTAATCCATAAGTAGTGGTAGGAGTGATATAATTACCAGATCCATGCATGTTTAGGCAAGTAGTATCCCAAATGTGATATTGATTCAAATATCTATGTAGTTAAATAACCAGTACAGTAAGATATAAACTTGTCATGTTTTTAACAATGATCTCTTCGCATTCCCTTCCCAGGAGTAACCTTGTAGAAGGTATCGGCAATCAGTACATCAAGAGTTGTGTGTATGACCCGACAACGTCCCCACTGTGTCCCATTTTCAGACTGGGTGACTTGGTACAGCTGTCTGGCTTCAACTTCGCCACCATAGCCAAAGTGGTGAGCAATAATAATATATTATTTATGAGTGAAGCAGGTTTACAAGCACCTGTCAATCCATGGGTTGGCTGTGTGTTCGGTGTTGGTGATCATAGTGTTGGTGTTTATTGTTGAGTCATTGATCGATGGTGGTGTTATTGGTAACGAGGTATGCTCTGACGAAGGTCATTACCGAGGGAAAGATGAGTAAAAAACACAGAAATTGCTTCTGATTTAAGTGTCTGGAGACTCCTTTTTCACTTAGGTGTTATTGGTACCTCCATTGATTGGCAATGTTGATGGCATAGTATTGTGTTGTTTGGGGTTAGTTGTACCCTCATTGACTGGATGTATTGTACTGATTGGTATGTGACAGGGCGGGGCAATTGGTATCGTCATCGACTGGACCTGTAACCTGGACTATGACCAGTCAGAGTGTAAACCGGTCTACACCTTCCACGGTCTCTATGGAAATCCCAATGAGACAGACATGGCTAGAGCGTCTGTTGGATACAACTTCCGGTAAATAAAACATCTGCCATGTGTGTCCTGTGTGGTCTTGTGGTTAGTGCTGCAGACTCTGGTACAACTTTATCCCATATTCGGTGTGGGTTTGAATCTGACTCACTGCCTTTCTGACTCGCAATCTTGCCTGCATTTCCTGTCTCATCTTCACAGTCCTAGCTCAATAAATCAGAAAAACAAACATCTGCAACAACAGTGAAGTACCTTTCTGTTAAGGGCCCCTTTCTTATTGTAAATCGAAAAGCCTGTTCTGAATTTTGAATAAGTGAAAGAAAAACACTTAGAAAGGGGTCTTGTTAGCCATGTGACTAAGAAGAATATGCTGTATACGAATGTATACGACTGTATTCATTATACAGAGTATTCTTAGTTGCATGGCTTAGGTAATGTAAAAGGCAGACGAGAGAGAAATACAGATCTGATTAAAGCACTAGCCTAGAGGCTGCTCAAATGTCTACATTTTGTGCTTTAGGTATGCAAAGCATTATATGGAGGACAAACAGGAAAAAAGAACACTTCTGAAAGTGTTTGGGATTCGATTTGACATCATTGTTCGTTCAGTGGTAAGTTCATGAAGTTCATGGTTGCGATCCTTGTAATGTTCCAGCCAGTGTTTCGGAATTCCTCCCTTGCAACGGTAGATGAAAACGATGAAGATTGTTCATCGTATTGTTATTTCCCAGGCCAGAAAATTTGATATCATCCCAACACTAACAGCTATAGGGTCTGGCGTTGGAATCTTTGGAGTGGTGAGTCTTGCAATACTACACATCCTATCTGGTATTTCAAAGCAGACAGAATCTCAAGTAGCCTACAGTATCTCTTAAAGCAGCTTGCATAGTGTAGACTAAACAAACAGCTTTAACTATTCAATCGTGTGACAGCGGTAGTTATGAACACATAGTTAAATGTTCACTGAGTGTCCAAAAGATTAGGAACGCCTTCCTATTATTGAGTTGTATCCCCTTTTGCCCTCAGAACAGTCTCAATTTGTCTTGCCCATTCGCCCTCTGAACGGCACACATACACAATCCATGTCTCAATTGTCTTAAGGCTTGAAAAGGATTATTTAACTTGTCTCCTCCCCTTTATCTACCCTGATTGAAGTGGATTTAACAGGTGACATCAATAAGGGATCATACCTTTCACCTTTATTCACCAGTTCAGTGTATATTATTTCTTTATGTTTATGATGCTAATAATCGTGTTGTGTTTCCGAAGGCGACTGTAGTGTGCGATCTGATCCTTCTGTATCTACTACCAAAGAGGGAGTTCTACAACAACATGAAATTCAAGGTCACAGAAACAGTAGAGCAGGTGAGTTTGAGGTTCGAACTTTTTCGTAGCGTTGATCCTCAGTCATTCAGTTTAAACAAAACAAATGGCAGCATAGAGGCATTCTATAAATAGTTGTACAGAAAACTAGGCAGACAGACCCTTAACAATACACAGTAATTTACCCAGCAGTTCATATGTGTTTTCTCTAAGAAATACATGGTGTAATTGTCTCCTTCTTTGGGGAAGGCTACTAGGTCCCACTTTATTTGCATAGTCCCAAAGAGATGATCTCTACATGCTCAAACTATCAGCAAACTATGGGATAATCTCAATCGGATTGGCTCGATTACCTGCATCCTTTCCTCATTGGAGAGAAAACATGGAAACAAAAGCACGTGTATAAAATTAGGCTCTCCTTCTCCACTAGCGTGTCATCAGGCAAATAACAATTAAAGAGGAGACATCATTCTTGAATTGTGGTGGGAAGATGCATGGCTTCCTGCGCTGCTGACAACTCTTTTTTTCTGCTCATACAGGAGTAATAAATGCCTTGTGCACTAATTATGTGAAAACAAAACAATTCAGATTTATCAGGGTGTGCTGCAGCACCCTCGGCACCCCTACTTCCGTGGCTATGCATTGGTGTTACTTTTACTACTGGGGACACAATTTTATCATAATGGTAAAGCATATTTAAAGTAATTTAGTTGCCATATTAGTTGATTTAGAATGGGAAAATTTAAATAAATACAAAACAAAAAAATTAAGTTCATTTTTCCCATGCCAAAATGCCACCGCAATTCAAGAACGACCAATGTGTATGTAATGAGTTGTGCTAGACATTCTATAGATAAACGATAAGTAGTGTATCGTTTTTAAATGTGGGCATGCTTTTTTCCTCCGAGAAAATAACAGCTGATTCAAAGTGGGTGAGGCGGATTTCAAAACTATTCCGCTATATCGATCCCTCCGTAACAGCTTTTGGGAGGTACACAGCGATACTTTGCGGAGCTTGATTTGGCCTCCAAGCCTCCAGAGGCTCTGTAATTGCGTCACGGAGCCTCCGGATCACATTGGCGTTCAGGGTTAGGGTTGAGTTGGGATATGGAAATGAATCTAAGGTTGGAGTTAGGATGAGTGGATAGTTACTTGAATCGTTTGTTGACAAGTGACCATCTATAAAGCATCTATTGGGGACTATTCAAACAACGTGTTTATTTCCATCCCAGTTTTAAGTAACAGCATGCATGTGGACAGATTCAAAGTCCTACTGCCATTCTGTAGTTAAAGTCTAAAGAAGCTGTCCCTAGATAGATATCCCTTCAGATGGTTACCAGGCAACACAGACAGATGATGTTCTGTTCTGACAGAAGTAGAGAAAACGGAGGGCAGATCTTAACCTGCTGTCCTCCTCTCTTGCTACTACTCCTACTCAGCTATTCTCTTTAAAGAGGCTAAATGAGACGGGAAGACCGTTGGTTTTTTATTTGCAGTGCGACAACCTGAGGCTGGGTATAAACACGTTCATCTATTACATCCCCGACGTCTATGCAGGACCACAAGTCTCAGCCAATATAATCCTACAACATAAAGTGAGTGCATGTAGTGAAAAGTAAAGTGTGCTTTGTCTTGGGGCAAGGTTGCTGGTGCATGCTGTGTTCTAACCCTGATCAATTGAGGGTTTTTGAGGGATTTTAGGTTATTTCATGATCTTTTCACGGTTTTAATTTCCATTCATTGTTATATTTTATGTTGTGTTTTGCCTAATATATGTGTAACTACTGTATATGTATGCTGCCTTCTTGGCCAGGGTTTACTTGAAAAATATACTTAAATCTCAATGTGACTTCTCTGGTTAAAAAAAGCTTACAAAAACCCTGTTTAAAATGGAATATTATTTACCTTAATCTGGATGTAATTCACTTATATTCAACCCTCGCATGAAGTAAATATTTTTTTAATACACTGCTAAAAAAAATAAAGGGAACACTTAAACAACACAATGTAACTCCAAGTCAATCACATTTGAAATCACTTAGGAAGCAACACTGATTGACAATAAATTTCACATGATGTTGTGCAAATGGAATAGACAACAGGTGGAAATTATAGGCAATTAGCAAGACACCCCCAATAAAGGAGTGGTTCTGCAGGTGATAACCACAGACCACTTCTCAGTTCCTATGCTTCCTGGCTGATGTTTTGGTCACTTTTGAATGCTGGCGGTGCTTTCACTCTAGTGGTAGCATGAGACGGAGTCTACAACCCACAAAAGTGGCTTTGGTAGTGCAGCTCATCCAGGATGGCACATCAATGCGAGCTGTGGCAAGAAGGTTTGCTGTGTCTGTCAGCATAGTGTCCAGAGCATGGAGGCGCTACCAGGAAACAGGCCAGTACATCAGGAGACGTGGAGGAGGCGGTAGGAGGGCAACAACCCAGCAGCAGGACCGCTACCTCCACCTTTGTGCAAGGAGGAGCAGGAGGAGCACTGCCAGAGCCCTGCAAAATGACCTCCAGCAGGCCACAAATGTGCATGTGTCTGCTCAAACGGTCAGAAACAGACTCCATGAGGGTGGTGTGAGGGCCCGATGTCCACAGGTGGGGGTTGTGCTTACAGCCCAACACCGTGCAGGACGTTTGGCATTTGCTAGAGAACACCAAGATTGGCAAATTCGCCACTGGCGCCCTGTGCTCTTCACAGATGAAAGCAGGTTCACACTGAGCACGTGACAGAGTCTGGAGACGCCGTGGAGAACGTTCTGCTGCCTGCAACATCCTCCAGCATGACCGGTTTGGCGGTGGGTCAGTCATGGTGTGGGGTGGCATTTCTTTGGGGGCACGAACAGCCCTCCATGTGCTCGCCAGAGGTAGCCTGACTGCCATTAGGTACCCGAGATGAGATCCTCAGACCCCTTGTGAGACCATATGCTGGTGCGATTGGCCCTGGGTTCCTCCTAATGCAAGACAATGCTAGACCTCATGTGGCTGGTGTGTGTCAGCAGTTCCTGCAAGAGGAAGGCATTGATGCTATGGACTGGCCTGCCCGTTCCCCAGACCTGAATCCAATTGAGCACATCTGGGACATCATGTCTCGCTCCATCCACCAACGCCACATTGCACCACAGACTGTCCAGGAGTTGGCGGATGCTTTAGTCCAGGTCTGGGAGGAGATCCCTCAGGAGACCATCCGCCACCTCATCAGGAGCATGCTCAGGCATTGAAGGGAGGTCATACAGGCACGTGGAGGCCACACACAATACTGAGCCTCATTTTGACTTGTTTTAAAGACATTACGTCAAAGTTGGATCAGCCTGTAGTGTGGTTTCCCACTTTAATTTTGAGTGTGACTCCAAATCCAGACCTCCATGGGTTGATAAATTTGATTTCCATTGATCATTGTTGTGTGATTTTGTTGTCAGCAAATTCAACTATGTAAAGAAAAAAGTATATCATAAGAATATTTCATTCATTCAGATCTAGGATGTGTTATTTTAGTGTTCCCTTTATTTTTTTGAGCAGTGTATATCTTACATGCTTTGTTTGGTTTCTCTTGAGAGTTTTAGGTTTAAAACAAGGGACACAGGAACTAGTCAGATACCAATGGATCCTTCTAAGTCTGAGTCTGTCTTTCAGGAACCTTTAGATGAGTTCTCGTCAGAAAAATAAGTATCCAAGGTAAGCACATTGTGTGTGTGTGTGTGTGTGTGTGTGTGTGTGTGTGTGTGTGTGTGTGTGTGTGTGTGTGTGTGTGTGTGTGTGTGTGTGTGTGTGTGTGTGTGTGTGTGTGTGTGTGTGTGTGTGTGTGTGTGTGTGTGTGTGCGTGTGTACGCGCGTGCACATGCATGCGTGTTTGTGTGCACCTTTTTGATCACCTTAAACTGTAAAAGTTTGTGGTTAAAGTGAGTGAAAGACCAAAAGATATTGTGCTGTAGCATATAATTGACGTCTTCTTGGCCACACAGAAACATTCAGATGAGTTGCTAGTGCATCAATGACTTACTGCAATCAATCTGAGGTTTGTGTTGACTGGTGTGGGTCCTCTGGTTTCTGTTGGAATACTTTCTCCTTTCCTCCCTTCCTTAAAGGAATAATCCACTCATTAGTCCACTATTGAAATCGTCCCAAAAATGTTTGCATGTCAGCAGTGAAGCTTTCAAGCTGTAGCACTTTTAAGATGCCACATCATCATGATGATACTTTTTGCACTATGTAATGCATTTTGCATGTGGTAGTGCTATACTTTGCTTTTTGAAAGTAATTTATCTTGAAAACTACATGCTAAACATTTTGGGACTGTATTAACAGTTCACTGGGCACAAACTGGTTGAATCAATGTTGTTTCAACATCATTTGTCAACATATTATGACGTGGAATGTACGTGGAAAATACATTGGATTGGGAAAAAGTAATCAACTATTGTTGCGTGGTGCCTAAGAACAGCCCTTAGCCATGGTATATTGGCCATCTACTACACCCCTTTGGGTCTTATTGCTTAAATATAGCATTCGCAAAGTCATCAACAGCTATTGTTTCAATTTCCTCCAGAGTTCAACTAAAAATAGGCCTCGGGTTTAACGCTCTGGTTGATTTCAAGTTGAATGATATATATAGTGGATAGTTCCATCTGTGCCACTGAATTAGTCTGACTTTAATTCCAGCGTGTCTACAAATTCATAATTGATATGTTGGATTCATGTCTACATCTCAACCAAAAATAAAAGTTAAAGAACAAGACTAAGCCAGTGGCTCAGATCTCCTTTAAATGTCTTTGGGCTGTGTTGTCAACCAAACACAATTCAATATTACTTTTGTAACACAGTAAATAGCCTGAAGTTAAGGCTATTTTACAACCTAAAATGAGTAACACATCCACATCCATCGTCAACCTCTCCCTGACCACCTTCCTCTGATCAAACCACGACCTGGAACGCGCTTCACTTTGTTTTCGTTCGGTATTGAACACAGTTTATCTCGTCTTAAATTGGATAATTTATTTATGTTTTACGATACCTACGTTTGGATTAGGAACGTTGTTCGAAATGTTTGGACCAAGTTTACATGTAACTTATTAGATACTTTGTAGTCATGTTGGGCGAGTTGGAACCGGTGTATTTTCTGAATCAAACGCACCAAATAAATTGACATTTTGGGGATATAAAGAAGGAATTTATCAAACAAAAGGACCATGTTTGTGATGTTTCTGGGACATTTTGGAGTGCCAACAGAAGAAGATCTTCAAAGGTAAGGCATGAATTATATCGTTATTTCTGAGTTTTGTGTCGCACATGGCTGGTTGAAATATGACTTTCATGTGTTTGTATGCAGGGTGGTGTCCTCAGATAATCACATGGTCTGCTTTCGCCGTTAAGCCTTTTTGAAATCTGACACTGAGGCATGGTTAATAAGAAGTTAAGCTTTATTTGGATGTATTATACATGTATGTTTTCGTAATTTTTATTATGAGTATTTCTGTTTTAGAATTTGGCGCACTGCAATTTCACTGGATGTTGTCAAATCAATCCCGTTATCGGGATCTGAGCGGTGCACTTCAAGAAGAGTTCAGAATATATTTACCAAATAAACTAAAGCAATAATAAAAATAATAATAAAAAGTAACACAATAACATAACAATAACGAGGCTAGTAAGGGGTAGTACGTTTTAAGTTCCTCGGCGTACACATCACGGACAAACTTAATTGGTCCACCCACACAGACAGCGTCGTGAAGAAGGCGCAGGAGGCTGAAGAAATTTGGCTTGTCACCAAAAGCACACAAACTTCTACAGATGCACAATCGAGAGCATCCTGGCGGGCTGTATCACCGCCTGGTACGGCAACTGCTCCGCCCACAACCGTAAGGCTCTCCAGAGGGTAGTGAGATCTGCACAACGCATCACCGGGGGCAAACTACCCGCCCTCCAGGACACCTACACCACCCGATGTCACAGGAAGGCCATAAAGATCATCAAGGACAACAACCACCCGAGCCACTGCCTGTTCACCCCGCTATCATCCAGAAGGCGAGGTCAGTACAGGTGCATCAAAGCTGGGACCGAGAGACTGAAAAACAGCCTCTATCAGACTGTTAAACATCCACCACTAACATTGAGTGGCTGCTGCCAAAACACAGACTCAACTCCAGCCACTTTAATAATGAAAATTGATAGAAATTGATGTAAAAATATATCACTAGCCACTTTAAACAATGCTACTTAATATAATGTTTACATACCCTACATTATTCATCTCATATGTATATGTATATACTGTACTCTATATCATCTACTGCATCTTTATGTAATACATGTGTCACTAGCCACTTTAAACTATGCCACTTTGTTTACATACCCTACATTACTCATCTCATATGTATATACTGTACTCTATACCATCTATTCCATCTTGCCTATGCCGTTCTGTACCATTCATATATCTTTATGTACATATTCTTTATCCCTTCACACTTGTGTGTATAAGGTAGTCGTTTTGGAATTGTTAGGTTAGACTACTTGTTGGTTATTACTGCATTGTCGGAACTAGAAGCACAAGCATTTTGCTACACTCGCATTAACATCTGCTAACCACACATTTGATTTGCTATATACAGGGGGTATAGCATAGAAGGAATTTAGCTCATCTGGTAGGCTCGTGTCACTGGGCAACTAGTGTTTGGGTTTCCCTTCGTAGTCCGTAATAGTTTTCAAGCCCTGCCACATCCGACGAGCATCAGAGCCAGTGTAGAAGGATTCAATCTTAGTCCTGTATTGACGCTTTGCTTGTTTGATGGTTCGTCTGAGGGCATAGCGGGATTTCTTATAGGCGTCCGGATTAGTGTCCCGCTACTTGAAAGCGGCAGCTCTAGCCTTTAGCTCGATGCGGATTTTGCCTGTAATCCATAACCCTGTTTGGCATATGTACGTACAGTCACTGTGGGGACGAAGCCGATGACTGAAGTGTATGCTCCTCAATGCCATTGGATGAATCCCGGAACATATTCCAGTCTGTGCTAACAAAACAATCCTGTAGCATAGCATCCACGTCATCTGACCACTTCCATATTTCTCGCTCTCTCGCTCTCTCGAATTCCTAGCTGCAGACTAGTAATTAATAAAGACTTGTTCTTCTTCTGTCGGTATCTTTAGTCTAAGAGTTTAACCACGTGGTATGGTTAAAAGATTCAGCAATGGTCTGTAGACTTCATCCTCCTGTGATTGAGATAAACATGGTCTAGTTAAAATTTCTCAAAGTTGGGTTTTATTTGAAATTTTACAAACAGCATCATACTCACTCATTCTTCTTATACAACAATTAGATGTAAACCTCATATCTGAGGCTATTATATAAACAGCGTTATGGTAATGTGGCCACACCGTCTCCCATGAGCTTCCCCAAGTTGTAACAAACGGACCAGTTCGTAGCTGGATTCTTCACCGAACATTTATACCTTCTCCGGAACATGAAATTTGTTCGGACCTCAAGTTCTGTGAGGTGGAAGAAACTCCTTTGTTCTCTATGAGAATTCACTCAGTATAAGAGACAATGTGGCCATGAGGCGGGGTCTTCTCCTGAGGAATTTAGGACCTCTCTCTGACCACAGCAGTCTGGTTGTAGAAGCAGAGATCGGAGGATGGTGCTCGCTGTACCCAAAGAGGGCAACGTCATGACACCTGCATTAAAGTCCCTGGCCATTAGGAGCACCGCTTCTGGGTGATCGTTTTCTTGTTTGCTTTATAGAGTTGGTTGAGTGCGGTCTTAGTGCCTTGGTCTGTGGTGGTAAATAGAAGGCTAAGAATAATATAGATGAGAACTCTGTTGGTAGATAGTGTGGTCTACAGCTTATCATAATGTACTCATCGCGCACCAGCTGTTATTGACAAAAAGACACACACACACCCACCCCTTGTCTTACCAGATGTAGCTTCTCTGTTCTGCCAGTGCATTGAAAATCCCCCCAGCTCTATATTATCCGTGTTGTCGTTCAGCCACAACTCTGTGAAACATAAGTTATTACAGTTCTTAATGTCCCGTTGGTAGGACAATATTAATCGTAGGTCATACATTTTATTTTCCAACGATTGCATGTTAGCAAGTAGAATTGATGGCATTGGGATTCTCAAAAGGCAGCCCGATCTGCATCCTCTTTTCTTCACGCAAATGACGGGAATCTTGGCCTGTTCCCAGGAGAGCAGTATATCTTTCTCGTCGGACTCGTTAAAGGAAAAAGCTTCTTCCAGTTCGTGGTGAGTAATCCCAGTTCTGATGTCCAGAAGTTATTTTCAGTCATAACTGATGGTAGCAGCAACATTATGTACAAAATAAGTACAAAAATAAGTTACAAACAACGCAAAAAACAAACAAAATAGCACAATTGGTTACGGGCATGTATAACGTCAGCCATCCTCTTCGGCGCCATCTTAATGAACTACTGTCCACATTTTGAGGTTACTGTAACTATACATTTCTTATTATGTAATCACATCACATGAAGTGTGCATTTCCAAGATTCCATGCATAGGTTGTCATAGGTCTGTGGAGATCTTCACAATTGCTGTAATAATCTGTACAGAATTTTGAACGACATCGATCACTTGCTGTAATCTCAACTGCAAACAGGTCATTTGGTTTCGCTATTAGATGAAGCACAGTGATAACACATTAATTACAATATGGTGATTAGAATTTGGTTGTGCTTTTAGATGGCTGTCTCTTTGAGTGGGTGAATATAGGTTGCAATTAATCAACGTCTCAACCTAATATTACCCAATTAATGACTGTCACGACTTCCGCCGAAGTCGGTGCCTCTCTTTGTTCTTTCGGCGGTCGACGTCACCGGCTTTCTAGCCATCGCCGATCCACTTTTCATTTTCCATTTGTTCTGTATTTGTCTTTTCACACCTGGCTTCACTCAACTAATTACCTGTTTATTATTTAACCCTGATTGTTTATTTGTATTTTCAGTCTGTTATGGTGTGCTCGTGATGTTACTTTGTACATTGGACATTTTGAGTAAAAGTACGTTGATTACTCATATCTGCTGCCCTGCGCCTGACTCCCTACACCAGCTACACATAGACCTTTTTACTCCGACTTTGAAATTACGTGGTGTGTCCAGTGGGAGTGGACTAATTTTAAAAAATATATTTTTTTGCTGGATTATTTCTTAACTACAGTAATCCCTGATCTGACATGACTGGATAGGTAGACGCTATGCATCAGAACCATTGCTTACACACCTACCGTCAATACTTATGTCAAGGAAGGGAAGGAGGACGGAAGGATGCATTATGGAAAGTATTCAAACATGGACCAGAAGAAACACATCAGTTAACCACATGAGAATGTTAAAGTATTTGTGGGGAGTCAATTCTTAGGACTGAAAAACATTTAACATCTGACACAGGTCTTTCCTTATGTGCACACTCTCATCTATGCCCCCTGTGACATAGGCCTATTGAACTGCCCAGTGGGCTAAATGGCCTGTTTTTTAAAGTCCAATTTGGCCATGTTTTCTGTTCCTCTCCTACAGGAGTGATCCTAAAAAGGGCAGATTCATGACTCTTGGGCTCCAGACAGCAGAAACAGGTGGATCCGGCTCCAACTCTGCAGAACACAGACTCCAGGCTGTACTGCCATGCAAAGGACACTTGAACAGGAAAATACAGTCTCAAACAACATTCTTCTCTCTTCAGCTCAATTATTCAACTGCTAATTATTTATACCTTCAAATCTTGGCAACAGACCTCAAATGATGCTGTTTTGGAGATAAACTGAGATAAATACAGGATATTATTCTTTCAGAGACAGAAGCAGCTGCGCTCCTTTGTTCGCCTAAGAATACCCTAACCCTAAAAGCACTGTTCTCTCAACATTGCAGAATTAGCACTGAGTATTAGTTGAGTGTTGGTTCATTACCTCAAAGCTCCATGGTTTATAACACATTTTTAGCAGCCCTTCTACTTTATGGGAGAACCACCCATTTCCAACCTCTTCCATCGGCACAGAGCCCTCAATGTTGTCTTTAAGAGACAACACTAGAAGGACTACTGGTGGGGTACTCCACTTTGAAAGACAAATAATTATGTATTTTAGGTTAAATCTTTCTCATTTACTGTTTGCGATTGCCATGTGAATTCAATAAACCATGTTCTGAGTTTAGGTTTTACTCTTGTATGCCCTTTTACAGGTGACTTACAAAATACAAAATTATTCAAAAATGATTAGAATATTTTTTTCTTTTATTGTGTGCCTAGGTGTACAAAAAGCATGCAAAAATAGCTTCTGTATTTATTTGGTACATATTTACATTGTAACAGCTGCATTCAGTACAGGTGGGCCATGCTTTTTTGTTTGTGGAACTTTACGAACCTTGACATTCAAGCCCCATTCATTCATTTATACCTGCTTCTAACATGCATCTTTCATCCTGATCTTGTCCGTTATAAGTTCTGATGAAAATCATTTCACAATACATCTTTAAAATGCCTACACCTGACTAAAAATGTGGACACAATAATAATGTGGAAGAGATCAGGACACGACGCAGATTAGCACCAGGTATAAACAGGGCTTCAGAGAAATGCGAAACAGTGCAGACATCTATCAACACAGGAAACAGGACCTTTAACACAGAGACTGGACAATCCCATATGATACATAGCAGTGATGCTAAAACCATGACACTGTCCTAATCTTAACATTACGTACACTCTCACAGGCCTGTTTCATCTGTTGAAGACGATTCCCTCTTTACCCCTGGTTGAAGGAATTATAAAAGTGTCAATATCATCCAGCTCAACTCCCAAGACAATGTAATGTACCTGGAATAATAGACAGAAAGAAAGAGCACCTGAGTGCATTTAGAATCAGAACACAACACTGAAGTAATCTAATGACAGCAACATTGCACTTCTGACACACACACACATACCTGTACATACACATACATTACAAAGGTGAATACACCTTAGACACGGATAAAGATTCTTGCGAGAGCAGTGCTCCAGACAGACTTACAAAAAAACTGTGTTTCCCTTTAGCATCACCTTCAACATATAAAGTGCCATCACATCAGAGGGGACTTGAACATGGCAGACAGCTGGTTCACAACCGGTGCCGTCTTTATTCCGATCCCAACAGCCCTTCAGTTAGGAGAAGTTAGTCACTGGCCAGTCTGTGGGTTAAGACAAACCCTTAAAAGCGCAACACGAACATAGCGTTCACCCTAAAGGTAGCAGGGAAAAAAAGTAAAGGTAACAAAATAAAAAGCCATAGCAGAAAACAAAGCAAGCTCTTCATATGGTTGATTGAAACGATGCACTTGAAATTGCATGTACCGGTAATAGAAATTATTAAAAAATATATATATATTCACAAAGACGGAAGCACAATTAAATATGGCTGCCGTAAATAGGTGACACTGACGTGTAAAAGGCAACAGCAGGGCAATGAAGAAGAAAAAGACTGGGAAAAAGAGAAGATGGTATAAGTGAGTGAAAGAGAAAACACTCTCTGGCCCAGTTAACAGGGAATGCATAATAAAACATTTTTCTTCCACTTCAATCCCTCTACCCCTCTACCCCTTCTCTGACTGTAGCACTGATATGTCCACCAGAGGGTTACGATGCATCCAAAATGGCACGCTAATCCCTATGTAGTGGCTATTCCCTATAGTGGATATTCCCTATATAGTTGCTATTCCCTATATAGTGGCTATTCCCTATACAGTCGCTATTCCCTATACAGTCGCTATTCCCTATATAATTGCTATTCCCTATATAATTGCTATTCCCTATATAGTGGCTATTCACTATATAGTGGCTGTTCCCTATATAGCTATTCCCTATATAGTGGCTATTCCCTATACAGTGGCTATTCCCTATACAGTGGCTATTCCCTATACAGTGGCTATTCCCTATATAGTGGCTATTCCCTATACAGTGGCTATTCCCTATATAGTGGCTATTCCCTATATAGTGGCTATTCCCTATACAGTGGCTATTCCCTATATAGTGGCTATTCCCTATACAGTGGCTATTCCCTATACAGTGGCTATTCCCTATACAGTGGATATTCCCTATATAGTGGCTATTCCCTATATAGTGGCTAATCCCTATATCGCAGCTGTCGACAATGTGCCATTCAAAGGTAATTTCCGAATGCGCCGACATCTGCAACCTTTACCATGAATGCAATCTCAGCATATGTAGGAACATTGCGTTTAAAAGCTGAATTGTCAACCCAATGTGATAAGACTGAATCCTGGTCTTAGAGAGACAGACAGTAATATTACACATCTCCCAAACACACATCTACTGACATCAGGTCTTCCATACTGCCTATAAATACTGCATGACTAAGATGACATTATAGGAAACATGTTTTGAAGTTGCATAAATTGTGTCCATCATTTCTATGATTGTGCACACAATTAAATCACAGAGGCTCAATTCAGAAGTGGCATTGACCCTTGTATATGTATATGCTACCCTCTTATCGATCCTAAGAACCTAATTTCAATGGAGTGTTTTGCACAATAGAATTGCATCAAGTCGGAAGAGAGGGATGAATGGAAATCACTATACTGGGCCATTCTCTGCCACATTGTGTGGTTGTGAATAGATAGTGGTTGTTGTTTGTGTTGTTCCTAATCACCATATTGTAATGGTCCCTGGAAGAGCTGTGGAACAGATCGCTGTGCTCTGACTGACAACACGCTTTCATATATAGTACAAAGTGCCTGAGCTGGCAGACAGAGAGGAAGGGAAACATAGAGAGGTGAAGGGATAGAGAGGGAGACAGAGAAGGAGCGAGTGGTGTGGAGGAAGGGAGAAGGAAAGAGAGAGGGGAAGAGAGGGAGAGGCAGATAGACAGGGAGGGGGTGGAGTGGTGTGGAGGAAGGGAGAAGGAAAGAGAAAGGGGAAGAGAGGGAGAGGCAGATAGACAGGGAGGGGGTGGAGTGGTGTGGAGGAAGGGAGAAGGAAAGAGAAAGGGGAAGAGAGGGAGAGGCAGATAGACAGGTAGGGGGGGGAGTGGTGTGGAGGAAGGGAGAAGGAAAGAGAAAGGGGAAAAGAGGGAGAGGCAGATAGACAGGGAGGGGGGGGAGAGAGAGAGTCCCCTCTTTAGCTGTTTGTCACAACCAAACAAAGAAACACACCATGACAGCTATTAAAGTTCTGAAAGCTCCCTCTGATTACAGCACAGTCTAACTGGAGATGATCCATCATACACACTTACACAGGCTTCTAGGGTCGTCCAGGGGCATTTTGAAGGGAAAATACATCCAAAACGTTCCTGATCATTTGGTCAATATATCCTAACCACAACTGAAATACCAATCATTTCTGTATTACTTTAAACTCTTGGTCTAACTCTAACACTTCATAAAGTGACCACCAAACTCATATTTTAACTACATTTAAATGTCATAAACAATTATTACATTTGTGCAGCCTTCACCATGCTTGGATGTTATGAGAATAACACAATTATTACATTTGTGCAGCCTTCACCATGCTTGGATGTTATGAGAATAACACAATTATTCACATTTATTTCATAAATTAACCTTTTACTAATAAAGAAACAGTACATACAAACACCATTACCTGCTTTCACTTCCATTTTGAAATCGAGAAGAATGTATAAAGGACAAATAATCCAGTTTACTGCTGTACAATCTCACATGCATCCCTATCAATTAATGGGCCAATTTCCAATGAAGTTTTTCTTAAATTGAAATAAAACATTTACTTGGTTCTGGGAGGGTGATTAATAGGCTGCATAAATATGATTAGTGTTCCCCCTTTCACAATTGTGGGCTTCAAATGTGTTTTAAGGAGGATAGGTTGCTGCTTCTTGTCAGAGTCTAGGAGACAGGGGAGAGAAACAGGCTTGCTTCATCCTACTGCCTGAGATTCAGAGAAACAGCCCTTCTCTAATTCTGTACCCTACTAAAAACATTAGAGAATGAAGGGGAGACAATTAGAGCAACAGCGAGGAAGAGACCAGTCCACACAGACACCAAACCTTGAGACCACATCACCCCCACCCTGAAACTCCACTGGCTCCCAGTTCAATACAGGATCATCTTCAAAATGCTCACATACCTTACTGACTTCATGCACCCGTACACTTCACTGCGCTTTTCTGACATTGGCCTCCCAACCATCTCTCACACCAGGCTCTGATCCATGGGAGACAATGCTTCTAGCATTGCAGCCCCCCCAATTCTGGAACTCCCTCCCTCTCCATGTCAAAACCTCACATTCCATACGCATATTCAAGTCCACACTAAAGACACACCTCTTCACATTATCTGTTGTCTTAGAGATCCCTCACTAGTTCACTTCCCTAGTTAGTGTCATCCTGTTCAGTTTTTTTCCCCCTGGTTAGTCTGTCCTTATGTTCGGTGTAGTTTTATATACTTACTCATTTTAATGTATGATTTTATTGCTTTTAATCGTGGAGATTAGATTGTGTACGTAAAGTGAATTTGGGTGTCTTGTAAAGCGCTTAAAATAAAATATATTATTATTATTATTACTTAAGGGTTATGTTGACAGCTTAGCATGTACGGGTGAGATAGACAACAATGACATTACACTGACACACACATTTATGATCTATGTACAACGCTGCAGCATTAAAGGGGCAATCCGCAGATGAAACAATAACAAAATGGTTCCCCTCTGTTTTGGTAAAAAGCTGAAGGATGGGCCTGGAAAAATGTAAACACTCTGATATTAATAGACAGAGTTATGGATGCAAGGACTGACCCTTCAATATATACAAATGATAGTGTCAAGCATATTTTGAGGCTATACAGTGTGTGTTTACAGACATTGGAGTAAAACAAGCTTTTGGTTCTGATGTGGTATGACAGTTAAACTAAGCTTATGAGGCATTTATAAGTTATATTCTTCAAGAATCATACGTATATATAATTAATACATTTATAAGTCCAAAAATGTATGAAGCGTCTGCAGATTGCCCCTTCAAACTACTGAAAAAAAGCCCTGTGTGTATGTCTTGTTTCAAACGGTAGGGGGCGTAATAATGTCAGTTGCATGCTCCAGTCTCTTGGTCATGCTGGCTCTTAGGGCACCAATATTGTCCACTGTGAATGGTGCCTAGAGAGTCTCTGAACGGCGATAACGTTCACCATGCATTGTCTAGGTAAAGTGACATCGAAACACGAGTAAGTAAAGTAAAAACACTGTTTCAGTCCAGAAGCACTGAAGGTAGGAGCGTAAGATTGCGGTTAAGAGGGCTGTGTAGAACTGGGCTGAGCTGAGCTGACCGGAGGAGAGGAGGAGGAACGGGATTCAGGAGAAGGGTTCATCTTCATGTAGGTCTTCGAGCTCTCCCTCCCTACTTCCCTCTCCACTGCTGCCCTTTCTGAAAGAGTGACAGGAGACATATAGAGGGGAAGAGAGAAGAGAGAGAGAGAGAGAGAGAGAGAGAGAGAGAGAGAGAAGAGAGAGAGAAAGAGAGAGAGAGAGAGATAGAGAGAGAAGAGAGAGAGAGAGAGAGAGAGAGAGAGAGAGAGAGAGAGAGAGAGAGAGAGAGAAACCGTAAAAGAAATACATATTTTTGTTGTTGTTGCCTTCTTGAAAATGTGAACTTTCATGTGCCTTAATCACAAACTGGTATGTGATCTGTAAATATGAATACAAATATAAAATGACAAGCCTAGTTTATCCCAAAAGAAAAACTACTATAGTATACTATGGTTAAATACTATAGTATTCACTGTAGTGTTTTTGCGGACTTCCGTATAGTATTTACTGTAGTGTTTTTTTTAAGCTTTGACATAACAGTGGGGGCTTTGTCTTTGAGGAAATCTACTGGACAAAATACTCCAACAGCATATTTTCCATGACCTGTAGGTAGGTAGGACTGAAGTCTGAACAGATAGTTCAGAGCTTCTGCTCTTTTCTATAACCTGTAGGGAACACAATATATCCCAATTTGTGCCACCCATAAATGAGAAACCTACATGCCAAGTATAGATATTGGTGGCACAAATTGGGATATGGGAAGGGGAATGGGCAGGGTGTATGCAAATGAAATGGTGTAGTATATACTAAAGTATTTACTGTAGTGTTTTTGCAGACTGTAGGGTTGTTGTGGATATTACTGTAGTATTTACTGTGATGTTTCTGCAGTCTGTAGTATACTGTAGTATTTACTATAGTATTGCACAGTATACTACACATTTCTATAGTAAGTACACATGATCGAGGTGTGTAGTATAGTATTCTACAGTATACCAGTTTACTACAGAATTCTATAGTAAGTACAGTAGTATTCTATAGTAAACTGTAGTATTTTTGCATGTGGGTAGCCAAGGAGAAAGCACTTAGCTATAGGGAGAAAGACAGGATCGTTCCTGACTTGCCACGATTGGCTGAGATAACAGATAATATGGTGCTGAACTTATTTAGCTAGCTAAAGAAAGGAGACAAAAAATATCCATTCACATAGAGTCCCGTTCACATGTGAAATCTTAGAGATGGGTGGGACTAAGGCTTAAGAGGGTGTCTACAATGCTGAATGGGTGTACACAAAGAAGAGCTCTCCAGCAAGTGTAAAAACCTCAAAAGTGGGTAAACAAGTATATCAACTTTCATAGCAGCATTACTTTCCCATAATTTTCTCCAATTGCAGTGTACGATGCACTTTTAAAAACTGTAAAGTCCTATTTTTATCACAAATTTAAATAAGGTCTTGTAACCAGTCACATATTTAATCTCTATCATACACGTGGCGAGAAACAAGAGCCACCTAATGTCATCGCCTTGAGAAAGGCAAGAAACAACATCTTCAATGAGAACACACATAAATGGTGACAAAAACACGTTATGTGTAACACAGGGAGATGGCAGTCGGAGACTTTTGAGTCACAGTTGGATTGACAGTTGGGGAAAAACATTTGCCCCGCGATTCTCATGAAGGAACACCAATGGATAAGGACAACAGGATGGGGGGGTTGTTAGGAATTTTGACAGACAGCGTGCCAAACCAATGACCACACAACTTTACCTTAGAGAGGGGTGGAGTTTTAAAGAGTGGCGGAACGGCCACGCATCCCTGCAGCAGATAGAGCGGGGAAGAAAACGGACACAGAGTCAGAGCCTGAGGTCAGGAGAGGTCGTTGGAGGGTGACGGAGAGCTATGAGCATCCTTCCACCACTACACTCATCCGGGAGTCAGTTGCCCTTCGACATTGATCAGCTCAGCTTTGAGGTTTTTCCCTAACGGTTAGGGATAGGGTCTGTGGAGGGTAAGCTGATCCTAGATCTGTGCCTGAAAGAATCCATCTGTCATGCAATGTCAGTTAGCCTACATTAGTGTGTAAGGTTTGTAGAGACGGGGTGGTTGGGTCATGTCCTCAGCAGGGGGCAGTGGTGTTGTGCTTCCAAGTTGATGGGCAGAGTTAAAATAAAATAAAATAGTATTGGCCGCATACACATGCAGCTCTGGAAAAAATTAAGAAACCACTATAAAATGATCAGTTTCTCTGGTTTGACTATTTATAGGTATGTGTTTGCGTAAAATTAACATTTTTGTTTTATTCTATAAACTACTGACTACATTTCTCCCAAATTCCAAATAAAAATATTGTCATTTAGTGTCACGTCTGCTCCTGCTCCTCCTCCGGCGTACGATGTCACCAGAATACTAACCACCGGTCCTGGGATTCATCATTAAACACACCTGGCACTCATTACGCGCACCTGTGAATCATTATGATCATTATGATTCACACCTGGACTCCATTACCTTCATCATTTCCCCCCTATATATGTCACTCTCCCATGTTCACTCACCAGTTGGTATTGTTCTTGTGCATCGGCATACTGCCTTATGTTAGTGTCATGTTCTTGGTGGTTGTTTTATTAAAACGTTTCACCTGAACCTGCTTCCGACTCACAGCCCCATCATTACATTTAGAGAATTTATTTGCAGAAAATGAAAACTGTTCAAAATAACAAAATAGATGCAGTGTTGTCAGACCTCGAATAATGCACAGAAAATAAGTTCATATTAATTTTTAAACAACACAATACTAATGTTTTAACTTAGGAAGAGTTCAGCAATCCTCCACCAAATTTCACAGTGGATGCGACAGCAAGGCTGGAATCGGTCAGATTTGTCTTTGTGAAGGATGCATGAAAAAATCCACGTACAAGGTTGTCCTGGAAGAAAACTTGCGCCCTTCTACTCTGACAATGTTCCCCAATTCTGAGGATTGTTTTTTTTCCAGCAGGAAAATGCTCCATGCCACACAGCCAGGTCAATCAAGGTGTGGATGGAGGACCACCAGATCAAAACCCTGTCATGGCCAGCCCAATCTCCAGACCTGAACCCTATTGAAACCTCTGGAATGTGAGGATGATGGATGGTCACAAGCCATCAAACAAAGCCGAGCTGCTTGAATTTGTTTTGCGCCAGGAGGGAGTGGCATGAAGTCATCCAACATCAATGTGAAAGACTGGTGGAGAGCAGGACAAGACACATGAAAGCTGTGATTGAAAATCAGGGTTATTTCCACCAAATTGATTTCTGAACTTTTCCTGAGATAAAACATTAGCATTGTGTTGTTTAAAAATGAATATTAACTTGTTTTCTTTGCATTCGTCAAGGTCTGACAACACTATATTTTTTGTTATTTTGAACAGTTGTCATTTTCTGCAAGTAAATGTTCTAAATGGCAATATTTTATTTTGAATTTGGGAAAATGCTTTCAGTAGTTTATAGAATAAAACAGAAATGTTAATTTTACCCAAACACATACCTATAAATAGAAAAACAGATCATTTTGCAGTGGTCTCAATGATTTCCAGAGCTGTATTTAGCAGTTGTTAATGCAGGTGTTCCTAGCTCCAACAGTGCAGTAATATCTAACAATACACACACATCTAAAAGTAAAAGAAAGAAATTAAGACATATTACGATGAGCAATGTTGGTTGAGTAACTGGGTGGTAACCGGCTAGTGACAGAGACTTAAGTTCAGGGCAGGGAGCTGGTTGGAAGTTGGCGAGTGATGGCCAACTTCCAACCAGTTCCTGTGACACTGGGTTCTGTAGATGTCCAGGAGGGCAGGCAGTGTGGGTGCATTGGGCAGACCAGACCACCCTCTGAAGAGCCCTGCGGTTACGGACGGTGCAGTTGTGGTCCAGCCAGACCAGATGCTGATGGGATGGGGGTGTGCTCCCTTTGCTGTCTCCTGAAGTCTACGATCAGCTCCTTTGTTTTGTTGACGTTAAGGGAGAGGTTGTTTTCCTGTCACCACTTCGCCAGGGCCCTCACCTCCTCCCTGTACACTGTCTCGCCGTTGTTGGTAATCAGGAACAACCACTGTTGTTTCGTCGGAAAACTTCATGATTGAGTTGGAGGCGTGCATGGCCACGCAGTCATGGGTGAACAGGGAGTCCAGGAGGGGGCTGAGCACGCACCCTTGTGGGGCCCCTGTGTTGAGGATCATCAGGTGGAGGTGCTGCTACCTTCACCACTTGGGGTAGCCTATCAGGAATTCCAGGTCCCAGATGCACAGGTTGGGTTCAGACCCAGCCTGAAGGCTGAGCTGTAGTCAATGAACAGCATTCTTACATGCTGTATTTGTTCTGCTTGTCTAGGTGGGATAGGGCATTGTGCAGTGCGATGGTGATTGCTTCATCTGTGGACCTATTGGGGCGGTACGCAAATTGCAGTGGGTCTAGGCCCTAGGGTGTCGAGTAAGGTGGCAGTGATATGATCCTTAACTAGGTTCTCAAATCACTTCATGATGACAGAAGTGAGTGCTATGGGGCGATAGTCATTTAGTTCAGTTACCTTCACTTTCTTGGGTACAGGAACAATGGTGGGTATCTTGAAGCAAGTGGGGACAGCAGACTGGGATAGGGAGAGATTGAATATATCTGTCAACATTCCAGCCAGCTGGTGTGCACATGCTATGAGGACACGGTTAGGATTACATCTGGGCCGGCAGCCTTGAGAGAGTTAGCACGCTTAAATATCTTGCTCACGTCGACCACGGAGAATGAGAGTTCACAGTCCTTGGGAGCGGCCCGTATGGGTAACACTGTGTTATGTTTGGATGTTAAATGACAAGACAGTCATTGATGCAAGTAACCAGTGTTGTTCAGCACATTCCAATACATCTGGGTATATCAAGCACACGGGTAAAAACACTGTTGTTGCAGTAATTAACATTTACCAACAGATGGTAAACAACGTGCCATCTTACAATTTTAACATATTCCATTTTATAAAATAGGAAAGGAGCTGTCAATCACAACAAACCTAGTAATAACATCCAACATGAACAGTTCAGTTTTGTTAAACTATTTTTAAACACATTTTGATAATCTCTTCACTTTTCAAATTTTTAACCTTCTTTAAAAAAAAAGTTTAAAAAAAAAATCATTGTCTGTCAACAGTCCATAATAGGAAACCTACAGATTAAGTATTTTAGGTGTCAGGGACAGCCGCCCACAGCGTGAAAAGACAAGGGGCTTTTTTTGTGAGGACTGTGGGATCACGGCAGGCGTGTCACCTTAGGGGAGTGTCATCTTAGGGGAGTGCTGATGAACATGGGAGTCCTGGTGGGCGAGGGAGCGGCTGCCCTGTAATCCCTTAGCTCTTCACCCAGTGAGTCAGGCCCATGACTTGCTGGGTGTCCGTTCTTTGTCATGCGACCCCTATGACCATCAGGGTTCGGAGTAGGTGCTGGCTCAGCAACCCAAAGGTCAACCCTATTACGATGGTACAGTGATCCATTCACTTTGACCAAGTAGGAGCGTGGTGCAACTTTATGCACACAGGATGCGAGTCTCCAGAGGCCCGTCTGGTCCCCTGTTTGTGGCTTCATCCGCACCGCTTCACCTATCATAAGCTCAGGTAAGTAATTTGCTGATTTGTCATTGATAAACTTGGACATCTGTCCTCTGTGACAAAGCTTGTCCAGCATGTACGTCACCACACAGGGTTCGAGGAGAGTGTTGGCTACTGGCAGAGCTTCTTTTAAGCTCCGTGCCATGAGGCGCTAGGTCTGGCTGCTATTCATGCCTTCAGTTGAGGGTATTGCGCCACTGCAGGACCGCTTTCCAGGCATCCTTGCCTTCGCAATTTTGACTACCGACTCTACCTTCCCATTGGCTTTTGGGAAGGCAGAGTCGGCAGGGTGACATGGCGATGAGGTGACATGCTCAAATTCGTATTCTGCAGAATATTTCCGGAACTCAAAACAGGAGAATTGGGGCCCATTATCTGAGATTACACTACATGGCTGGCCATAGCGGGCAGGTTTTCGCCCCGGTCTGTGTGCTGTCTGATTTGTAACATTGGGGTAGTCAGCCTGGTTGACGTGTTCAATATCCACTTGCTCTGTTTGCAAACTGTGTTGTTCATGCATGGCGCATGTGTGTGCCGGATGTAGTAGCCTTGCTGAGCGTGTTACTCACCTACATCTCGGCCCTGGTTTATACACCACCTTGAGGTTGTATCTTTGTAGAGGCAGTAGCATGCTCTGCAGGCTTGATCTGTCTCTGCGGTAATGATGTTGTGCCCGTACAGGTAGTGGCAGAAGCGTTGCCTTACAAACACAATGCTGAGGCACTCCTTCTCTATCTGGGCATAGTTCTGCTATGTTGGAGTGAGCAGTCTAGAGGCGGGCCCCCCTGCATGAGGCAACAGCCCAGTCCATGCTGACCCAAGTTACTCTGAATCGTGACAGGTTTTGACACATCGTAGTATCGCAGTACAGGTGTCTGGGTGACCAGTTGCATTATTTTCCTCACGACTGCGTCATGTTTTGGGAGCCAATGCCAGATTGCGTCCTTGTCCATGAGCGTCCTTAATGGCTCACACACCTGCGAGAGCCACAGCAGGAACTTGGCCAGGTAGGTGAGGAATCTGACGAAGCGCTGCAGTGCCTTCACGTCAGATTGAGGGGGCATGTCCAACACAGCCTTCACTTTCTCAGGATCCGCTTTCAATCTGGTGCAGGACAAGACGTGCCCGTGAAAGTGGACCTCTGGCACTTTGAACTGAAGCTTTTTTATGCTTAGCTTCAGCTTGACCTGTCTGCATCTGTCTATCAGGGCCAGCAGCATGGAGTCATGGTCAAGTTCTGCCTCCTCATCACTGTCTCCACAGCCAACTACGAGGATGTCATGTGCTATGGGTTCCACACCATTGAGTCCCACCAGCAGCTTGTGCTGTTTCCGCTGATACACCTCTGGATCCACGGAGACCCAAAATGTGCGCTTCAACCACCTCTTCCTGCCCCAGGTTGACTAAAAAGGTGGTCAGGTAGCTGCAGTACTCGTCGAGCTTGCACTGCAGGAAGGCAGCTCTGGCATCTATGAACATGAAGACTCAGGCCTTCAGGAGATTGTAAAGAACATCCTCTAACATGGGAATAATAACCAGTGCCTGGTTGAGGTGTTTAGAATCAATGCATTGTCTGATTTCTTGACAATAACCATATTACTTACCCAGTCTGTAGGCTCAGTGACAGTTGTGAGTTGTGTATCTTCTTTGATTTGTCAAGCTGAGCCTTTGCGGCTGCTTTCATAGCCACTGGTACATTGCGGGGTGTACACTGGACAGGCTGGATTACTGCGTCCAACTCAAAGTGGACTTTGCGTGAACTGACTCGACCGGTGAGTTGAAGACTTTGTCTACAATGTTAAGGTCTGCTGGGATGGAGAAGTTAATAAGCCAGAGGCGCTCGCATGTGGACCCAGGCAGTAATGGCTGTTTCCTAGCCTCAACTATTTCAAACGTATGGGTGTGTTTCTGGCCCGCACAACACACTGTAAAAAAACAGGCCTAAAGAGGCCATCAACTGGCCTGTATACAGCTTCAGCTTGGTGCTACCTCCTTTTGTTTTTAAGGCTCATAACTTTACATGTGACCCTCGAATCGAGCTGACATTGCTGTGGTTTATTGTTAAATTGTAGAGTGACAAAAATATTTTGGGGCACTCACTGCCCCTATGCACTCGCTAGCATAGAAATCATTCTCAGTGCTGTTGTTCCCTTGATTTGTGTTTGTTTCAATGGAGTGCACTTTACCCTCCTTTCTCTTGCTTTTCATGTAGACCCTTGCAAAGTGATTAGCTATGCCACAGTGTTTGCACATTTTCACATATGCCGGGCAGGGTTGTTTTCCACATCCAGGAGAAATGCCACAATATCTGTACGTATTGGGGCTGTCTATTGCAGAGTTGGCAGTATAATTAGCATTAGCATTATCTGTGGTAAAGGGGAATTTCTTTACTGGCTGACTGAATGTTGCATTGACATTGTACATATGCTACCTTTCTAGCTCCATGGACCTTATCCGTATATCTGTGTGCTGCACGGCATGTTTCCACTGCCAAACCCAGTATCAGGTCAAATTATCTCAGCAAACGTCTGAGCATGCCCTCATCAGCTATACAGAGCACTATCTTATCTCTGATAAGTTTGTCTTTTAAAACAACATATTCACATGTAGCTTCTTTTCCCTTAACCTGGTGACACAGCTGTCAATGGAGTCCCCGCCCTCCTGTTTGTAACAGCCAAAAACCTAATGCTCGTAGATAACATTCTTTGCTGGTTTAAAGTAATGTTCAAGAGCATCAAGAATGGCTGTTGTGTTACCTTGCGGAGCTGCTGTCAGGTTCAGGTTATGTTTGTAAACGTGTTAGTATTCAGCTCCCATTATAATCCTCAAAGTGGCAGCCACTACATCATCCTTTTCCAGAAGTCCCGTGGCTAGTGCATAGTCCTCCCATTCACCTCGGAACATATCCCAGTTCATGCTCTAATCTCCGCTGAGCTTCATAACGGTGGGAGGGGGAATGTTCACAGCCATGTCTATCCGATACTAATAACACTAACTAGCAAACTCACTGTAGCTAAGGTAAATTCCGGCTATCTTTTACTCACGGACACATTTTTTGTACACCCGAACATTTCGCTCATGAATAGTTTTCCCACTTCTGACACCATATTTGGACGTTAAACGACGAAACGGAGACATTGATGTGAGCAATCAATCTTGTTCAGCACACTGCAATACATCCGGGTATATCAAGCACACTGGTAAGAACACTGGTGTTGCAGTAATTAACATTTACCAACAGATGGCATACAACGTGCCATCTTACAACCATAACATGTAAAAGCAGAAAAGGTGTTTAGCTTGTCCGGGAGCAAGACGTCCATGTCCAAGACGTCCGTGTCCGCGACGTGGCTGGTTTTCCCTTTGTAATCCGTGATTGTCTGGAGTCCCTACCACATATGTCTCATCTCTGAGTCATTGAATTGCAACTCCAATTGCAGCTGACATTTTGTCTGTTTGATTGCCTTACGGAGGGCAAAACTGGACTGTTTGTATTTGGCCATATTCCCAGTCACCCCGACGTGGTTAAATGCAGTGGTTCGCACTTACAGTTTTGCGCGAATGCTGCCACCTATCTACGGTTTTTGGTTTGGATAGGTTTTAATCAACACAGTGGGAACAACATCCCCTATACACTTGCTGATTAACTAAGTAATTGTGTCAGTGTATACGTCAATGTTATTCTCAGAGGCAACACGGAATTTAATCGTGATCTGATTTGCCGAAGGGAGGATGGGGGGGGGGGGGCCATGTAGCCATCCCAGAATGGAGCGTAACAAAGGTCGAGAGTTTTTGCACGAGTACTGCAGGACATGTGTCGATAGAACTTTGGCAGCGTTTCCTCAGATTTGCATTATTAAAGTTCCCGGAGACAATAAATATCAGGCCTCAGGTTTAGGGCTGTTAACTTCTTGGTGACAGGGGGCAGTATTTTCACGTCCGGATGAAATTCATGCCCAAATTCAACTGCCTGCTACTCATCCCCAGAAGATGTGATATGCATATTATTAGTAGATTTGGATAGAAGACACTCTGAAGTTTCTAAAACTGTTTTAATCATGTCTGTGAGTATAACATAACTTATTTAGCAGGCGAAACCCCGAGGACAAACCATTCAGATTTTTTTTTAAGGTCACTCTCTTTTCAATGGTTTTTCATTGGGAATCCAGATTTCTAAGGGACCTTCTTGCAGTTCCTATCGCTTCCACTGGATGTCAACAGTCTCTAGAAATTAGTTGAGGTTATTCCTTTGTGTAATGAAGAAGTACGGCTATGTTGAACGAGGGTCACTTGAAGTGTACTGTTAGATAGAGGCGCGTGACCAGAAAGCTAGCTACAGTTTGTTTTCTTCCTGTATTGAACACAGATCATCCCGTCTTCAATTATATTGATTATTTACATTAAAAAAATACCTAAAGTTGTATTACAAAAGTAGTTTGAAATGTTTTGGTAAAGTTTACAGGTAACTTTTGAGGTTGTAGTCACGTTGCTCACATTGGAATCTGTGTTTTTCTCGATCAAACATTTTGGATATATATCGACGGAATTAATCGAACAAAAGGACAATTTGTGATGTTTATGGGACATATTGGAGTGCCAACAAAAGAAGCTCGTCAAAGGTAAGGCATGCATTCTATTTTTATTTCTGCGTTTTGTGTCGCGCCTGCAGGGTTGAAATATACTTTCTCTCTTTTGTTTACGGAGGTGCTATCCTCGGATAATAGCATAGTTTGCTTTCACTGAAAAGCCTTTTTGAAATCTGACATGTTGGCTGGATTCACAACAAGTGTAGCTTTAATTTGCTATCTTGCATGTGTGATTTAATGAAAGTTTGATTTTTATAGTAATTTATTTGAATTTGAGTTCTGTCAGGTGTCATGTAATTTTGTTTGATCCAGATAGGCCTGATTTGCTCAGTTGTCCATTTTGGAGGTTAATCCTTTTTCCAGATACGTTACATATGTTGAGACAGTCATTTCTTTGGCTTTCTCTCTAAAATTGAAAAACCTCATGCCAAGCGCCTAGCTAGAATCACAGAATGATGAACTTACTAAATGACTGAGAGTTTGACTGTGCGATATTAGGTTGCTTCTTGTGTAAATATTTTCAGTCTGGATTTTAATGATTTGTCTCAGAAAGGTTGCCACACCGGCAGTAATTGAAAATCTAATCAAACACTTCATGAGAGCCCATGAGCTCATGTTGCGCTACATTTCTATAGTCTATGCAATTGCGTGAGTTTTGATGGCCTCTATTAAAAATAGGAGGATCCCATCAGCTTTCTATAGGCTAGGCCTACTATATTTATTTAGCAACTTTCCTAATATCAATCACATTGCTTTGCAACAAGAGTATATCCTACCTGGCTGGCATTAAAATTAACCATGGGAAAAGCGTCCTCCATTCGCTATTTAATTGTATAGATGACATTTTTTCCCCATGCCCCTGTTTGGTGACAGGTGCATGATTATGGTCCATTCCAACTCAAAACTAATTTGACACATATATTATTTAGTATATGTAAAGACAACATTAAATTGAGAATAGTCTAATGGGTGACAATATTAGCCTATCACTTGTGAAGGATTGTCATGACTGTCCTGTGAGGATTGGAATGGGTCAGGTCAGGTTAGCAATGGATGACAGTAACCAGACCTTCAATCGCCCACAGAAGAGGAGAGGAGGGAACTGGGCAGGTTTGACAGCTCACACCCTGCCGTAAATTAAAGGAGAGGAGATCCAGAGAGATCTCCTTCTCCAAAACCCACCAAGGAATGTGCTTTGTTAAAACCTTGTGACTAGGGTGCAGTATTTTCATTTTTGGAAAAATAACGTTCCCGTAGTAAACAGGATATTTTGTCAGGACAAGATGCTAGAATATGCATATAATTGACAGCTTAGGATAGAAAACATTTGAAAGTTTCCAAAACTGTAAAAATATTGTCTGTGAGTATAACAGAACTGATATTGCAGGCGAAAGCTTGAGAAAAATTCAATCCGGAAGTGCCTCATGTTTTGAAAGCGCTGCATTCCAATGCGTCCCTATTGAGCAGTGAATGGGCTATCAACCAGATTACTTTTTCTCCGTATTCCCCAAGGTGTCTACAGCATTGTGACGTAGTTTTACGCATTTATGTTGAAGAATACCTGTAAGCGGCTACATTGCGCAAATGGTCACCTGATGGCTCCCAGAGTGATTCTAGCGTAAAATACAGATGTAGCCATTATTCCAATCGGTCCTACTGAAAAACCAATTGTCCCAGTGGATATATTATCGAATAGATATTTGAAAAACACCTTGAGGATGGATTATAAACAACGTTTGCCATGTTTCTGTCGATATTATGGAGCTAATTTGGAATATTTTTCGGCGTTTTCGTGACTGCAATTTCCGGGCGATTTCTCAGCCAAACGTGAAGAACAAGCGGAGCTATTTCGCCTACAAAAACAATATTTTTGGAAAAAAGGAACATTGGCTATCTAACTGGGAGTCTCGTGAGTGAAAACATCCGAAGCTTATCAAAGGTAAACTATTTAATTTGATTGCTTTTCTGATTTCCGTGACCAAGTTACCTGCTGCTAGCTGGACAAAATGCTATGCTAGGCTATCGATAAACTTACACAAATGCTTGTCTAGCTTTGGCTGTAAAGCATATTTTGAAAATCAGATGACAGGGTGATTAACAAAAGGCTAAGCTGTGTCTCAATATATTTCACTTGTGATTTTCATGAATAGGAATATTTTCTAGGAATATTTATGTCCGTTGCGTTATGCTAATTAGTGTCAGTTAATGATTGCGGGATGGGGAGTCACAACAGACTTTTTCCCGCTGAAACTCTAACACATTCAAAAAGCGAATACTGGAACAATATTTATAACTTGAGACCGTGGGGAATGGCCAGAGATGATCTATAGAACACTAATGTCATATTGGTTTTGATTTTGTAATGTCATTAAAAGTGTTATAAAGGAAAAACTATAACTTGAAAAGAATATACACAACATGTACGAAGTCTCCATCTACATTGTATATGAGGTACGAAAAATATTAAAGTATTTTTGTTAACTTCTTATGGCTGCAGGGGCAGTATTGAGTAGCTTGGATGAAAAGGTTCCCATTGTAAACGGCCAGCTCCTCAGTCTCAGTTGCTAATATATGCATATTATTATTAGTATGGGATAGAAAACACTCTAAAGTTTCCAAAACGGTCAAAATATTGTCTGTGAGTATAACAGAACTGATATTGCAGGTGAAATACTGAGGAAAATCAAAACAGGAAGTGGCTTCTATTTTGAAAACTCCATGTTCCATAGCCTGTCTTTGCTCCATTTAAAGGGATATCAACCAGATTCCTTTTCCTATCGCTTCCTCAAGGTGTCAACAGTCTTCAGACAGAAAAATTAGCCAGAACGATAACATCGCGTCAAGTGGTCACATGAGTTTTGCTCGCGCAACTGAGTTTGGACAGCCATTGCTTTTCCCTCACCTACTGATAAAGACATTTGCAGTTGATATATTATCGATTATATATTTTAAAAACAACCTGAGGATTGATTATAAAAAACGTTTGACATGTTTCTGTGGACATTATGGAAACTATTTGGAATTTGTCTGCGTTGTCGTGACCGCTCTTTCCTGTGGATTTCTGAACATAAAGCGCCAAACAAACAGAGGTATTTTGGATATAAAAATAATCTTTATGGAACAAAAGGAACATTTGTTGTGTAACTGGGAGTCTCGTAAGTGAAAACATCCGAAGATCAAAGGTAAACGATTAATTTGATTGCTTTTCTGATTTTCGTGACCAAGCTACCTGATGCTAAGTGTACTTAATGATTTGTCGATAATTACACAAACGCTTGGATTGCTTTCGCTGTAAAGCATCATTTCAAAATCTGACACGACAGGTGGTTTAACAAAAGGCTAAGCTGTGTTTTCCTATATTGCACTTGTGATTTCATGAATATAAATATTTTTAGTAATATTCATTGAATGTAGCGCTATGCTATTCAGCGGTTGTTGATGACAAATATCCCGTGAAACGGGATTGCAGCCTCAACAAGTTAAAAACTGAGCTTAAATGCATTTGGCTAGATTTTGAAAACATAGTTGCACACCTCATGATTGTATTAATTTGGGATCTATTGCATCCCACAAATGTCCCAGAGTATGTTTGGAATATTTATTTATTGCACAGAAGGACAACCAATAGAATAGGTTGACTTTTGTACTATGGGGGATAGTAGATTGACATAGGCTAGTGCCTTTGCTGTTCGTTAGGCCTTACTCATCTTGTTGGCTGACGAAAAGTAGGCTAAATGTAGACAGTTCTATCTTCAATATGCGCCTCGGAATTAGATAAGAGGGACGCACGCAGTCTTCATTCACTTAGCCTACTTCTTAGCTGAAATTTCTGTGAGAAGGACCCGATCACGTAACGGGAAATTGGCTAATAAGAATTTAGATGTGGTCACGTTGGTATGAAGAGATTCGGGAGAGAGGTGCAGGAATGCGTAGTATATATTTTTACTATAGCCCAAATTACGGCATGCCGTGTAAAGGCAAACAAACAAACACGTACACAAAACAAAGGGTTGAGACCCAGACAAAAGAGCAAGGAGTACCTCGAATACATACACACGCACAATGATAAACATACGGGACGAGACCCGGAATCATCTGCGCAATCCACAAGGGCATGAAAGCCCAAAACACACAGCACAGGTACTCACACGCACCAATGGACATTGTAACAATAATCGACCCCACCATGGTGAACAAAGGGCGCATATATACAAATACAATCAGTGGGAATAGGGGCCAGGTGTGCGCAATGAAAGTTCCAGAGGGATCCTTGACAGATTTCTGAGAGAGTCTGCTTCGGAGCACCGATCACTTACTGCCACACAAGGGGGATGCCTCTTGGAAATTTGAGGCCTCGTGAGAATATTATCAAGTGCTTTTCAAATTGTGAATGAAAGACGGATTCCTTTCAAGCACATTTTTTCATTAGAGTCCCATCATCTAAACAATAAGCCTAAAGTTGCAAGCAACATCTAAATTAAGTGTAACGGCTGTCCTCTTCGTCTTCCTCTGACGAGGAGTATGAGATCAGACCAATACGCAGCGTGGTAAGTGTTCATGATATTTAATAGAACGGAACACTTAATGACAAAAAACAACAAGAAAACTAAAAAATGAAACCGAAACAGTTCTGTCTGGTGCAGACATACTAAACAGAAAACAACTACCCACAAATCAAGTGGAAAAAACAGGCTACCTAAGTATGATTCTCAATCAGAGACAACTAACGACACCTGCCTCTGATTGAGAACCTACCAGGCCAAACGCAAAACACAACATAGAAAAACGAACACAGACAACCCACCCCAACTCACGCCCTGACCAACCTAAAACAAAGACATAACAAAAGAATTAAGGTCAGAACGTGACATTAAGCATATAGGAGGACTGGATATTTGTTAACCGCTCAACACAGAATAGCCGCATGTGTGCACTTCCTTTGAAATCGTTTAGAGAAAACATCCTTTTTTTAAAGCTATGTTCAATTGTATTCTTCATACTATAAAATAAGAAAAGATAATGCCACGGAATTCTAAGCAAATCCTGTCTGCTAAATTAACTAGTGTAGCCCACAGCATAGTCATATCAGGGCCTAACATAAGGACAACTTGGAGTATGCTATTCTGTTCTGAAATTGACAACATTGTCTTCATATAATGTTTCTTTAGACCTGTCTAAAATAAATAACTGCTTTCTTGTGATGGTGTAGGCTACATTAACTTCTTGGATATAGGGGGCGCTATTAACATTTTTGGATGAAAAACGTTCCCATTTTAAACAAGATATTTTGTCACGAAAAGACGCTCGACTATGCATATAATTGACAGCTTTGGAAAGAAAACACTCTGCTGTTTCCAAAACTGCAAAGATATTGTCTGTGAGTGCCACAGAACTGATGTTACAGAAAAAAACAAGATAAAAATCCAATCAGGAAGTGACGCATTTTTTGAAACCGCCTCATGCCAATGACTCCTTATATGGCTGTGAATGGGCCACGAATGAGCTTAGGCTTTCTGTCGCTTCCCCAAGGTGTCGACAGCATTGTGACGTATTTGTAGGCATATCATTGTAAGATTGACCATAAGAGACTACATCTACCAGGTGGTCGCTTGGTGTCCTCCGTCGCAATTATTGCGTAATCTCCAGCTGCAGTATTTTTCCGTTTGCTTCTGATGAGAAGCCACTGATAGATTATCGAATAGATATGTGAAATACACATTGAGGATTGATTCTAAACAACGTTTGCCATGTTTCTGTCGATATTATGGAGCTAATTTGGAAAAAAGTTTGGCGTTGTAAGTGACTGCATTTTCCGGTCTTTTTCTTAGCCAAACGTGATGAGCAAAACGGAGCTATTTCGTCTACACAAACAATCTTTTCGGAAAAAATGAACATTTGCTATCTAACTAAGAGTCTCGTCATTGAAAACATCCGAAGTTCTTCAAAAGGTAAATTATTTTATTTGAATGCTTTTCTTGTTTTTGTGAAAATGTTGCCTGCTGAATGCTAGGCTTAATGCTATGCTAGGCTATCAATACTCTTACACAAATGCTTGTGTAGGTTTGGTTGAAAAGCATATTTTGAAAATCTGAGATGACAGTGTTGTTAACAAAAGGCTAAGCTTGTGTTTGAATATATTTATTTCATTTCATTTGCGATTTTCATTAATAGGAAACGTTGCGTTATGATATTAAGCTTGAGGCTATGATTACGCTCCAGGATACGGGATTGCTCGTCGCTAGAGGTTAAATGGATTTATTAGACTTTTAAAAAAGTAGATGTTCTAAAAGGTCTGCATCAGTGGCTTGAAGGCTATGCGTGGAAGCCAGGAGATGCTAAACATGTTTATGTTAATTAATGGTCAATTACCGTGAGACCAGCTGTTATTTGCTTGACAATCACCGGCTGACAAAATTTCATGACCGCCACAGCCCTACTCAGGATATGCGTTTTCCGGTTTGCACAAGGTGCAGTGCAATTCCTTGAGAGCCATCGAGGTATCGGCTTGAGGGGGAATATACACGGCTGTGATGATGATCGAAGAGAATTCTCTCGGGATGTAATGCGGTCGGCATTTGATTGTCAGGTATTCTAGTTTGGGTGAACAAAAGGACTTGAATTCCTGTAATTTACCACAATCACACCATGAGTTTTTAATCATGAAACATACACCTCTGCCTTCTTCTTCCCAGAGAGTTTTTTATTCCTATCTACGCAACTGAGAACCCTGGCTGTATGGAGGGGGCAGTATATCCGGGGAGAGCCATGATTCCGTGAAACGGAGTAAGTTACAGTCCCTGATGTCTCTCTGGAAGGAGATCCTCGCCCTGAGCTCGTCTACTCTATTGTCCAGGGACTGAACATTAGTGAGTAATATAGTCAGAAGAGGTGGATGATGTGCACACCTCCTGAGTCGGACTACTAAGTCCACTCCGAATACCTCTTCTCTGCCGACGGTGTCTTGGCACAACCTGGGATAAGTTTAATTGTCTTGGGGGCTACGAACAAAGGATCCAAACCGGGAAAGTTGTATTCCTGGTCGTAATGCTGGTGAGTTACCGCTGCTCTGATATCAAAATGTTCTTTCTGGATGTAAGTAATAACACAAAAAACGTTCTGTTGCTTAGGAACTAGAAGCAGAGCTGTCTGTCGGTGCCATCATTGGCAATATGATAAGGTTTTGTTATAAATGACCCATCAACTTCAATGAACGATGAATTGGGTTTTCTGTCCATGATATCATTTAAGGTACTCCAAAGTCCTTTTCCATTGGTTTTTATGTAATTTATCTCGGGATAGTGATATAATTTCTTCTTCTTTTTGTTCAATTTAGTCACATTTCTCAGTTTACAGTATGTCAACCAATCAGTTTACAGTATGTCAACTTCTTGAATAATTTCTTTAAATTATAACATTTTTCAATTCACCATCAATCGAGGGGGCTTTAACAGTTCTCACAGTTAATTTCTTAGCAGGTGCATGCTTGTCAACAATTGGCATGAATAATTTTACAAATATTTCCAGTGCTGCATCTGGATTAACTTCCTCATACACAACATACATTTTTTACATATTCAACAAAAGAGTCCTGAGAAAACATTTTGAGTTCTGAGAAAACACTTATACATTAAATTACTTCATGCCCAACCTTTGGCTTTCCTTATTATTGCCACAATGTTATGGACATTACAGCCAAAGGTAACTGATAGTGCTTTGGAGCAAAGCTTTTCAGCATTAGTGAAGAATAAGATATAATAAATACAAGTGGATATCACAGATCCAACACTATTGGCATGCACTCTAATTGGTTGAGTGATAATCTGGGTCAAATTACAGGCATTAGTCACATCATTTTTCTCTTGAGAGGAATTGCTAGTTGCTAACCAGTCAATGTTCAGGTCACCCAATGTTCAGCTCACCCTTTGTTGTGTCAAATACAGATTTTATGTCACATGTGTCTCCAACTTTCTCACTATCCTTATCTTACCCAGTGAAGTTACATGTTTAGGAGAAATTGTTTAATTAATGACAGGTCCAGTATAGGTCTAGTATAGCCAATAAACATAATGTATTCTCAAGGTTTACTATTCCAAAGGGATAGTAAATGCATACAAAATAACAAAAACACCACAGGTCAGGGGCATCCGAGGTAAAACCGGGACAGTTCCAAACCATTATGTCTTTCTCTTATTCACTGCCAGAGAGGGGGGAGGATTAGTTTAGAAAACAGAGAGAAAGACAGTGTAACGTGGTGACGTTGGACCCAGGTGCAGAGAAGACACCGGATGAGGAATAAGTGGTTAAGGATAAACATAAATACTTTACTGATAAACAGTAGCTGCAGGATCACAATACACTGGAAAAAAACAACAAACACTAAATCTTGAAAACTCCCTCAGGAAACAAATGCACACGGTAAACAATTCAACCTTCTGCAAAGGAAACCAGAAAACACACCTCTTAACAGGGAAATATTAATGAGTAATCGGACACACCAGACTGTCATTATTGTCTATAGGACGTTCCCTGCCGCCCTCTGGTGACAGGTAGAACCATGACAGTACCCTCCCTTCTAGGAGCGGCTCCAGCCGCTGAGCCAGGGTGACCACCACATAGTTGGTTAAAGTCCCTAACAATTCCCGGATCCAGGATGACCCGGGCAGGCACCCACTCCCACTCCTCGGGACCGTAGCCCTCCCAGTCCACCAGGTACTGCCGGGTGCCTTGGACTTGACGAGCCTCCAACAAATGCCGGACAGTTTAGGCTGGGCTTGAGGGGGCGGTGTGGAGGGAGAGAAGGGACTGGTCCTTACCATCTTGAGACGGAAGGCATGGAAGGATGGACAGATCCTCATAGACCTGGGAAGCTGGAAATGATAGGTGATCGGGTTGATGCGACTCGGGATCTTGAATGGTCCTATGCAGCATGGAGCGAGCTACCACGAGTCCACCTTTCAAGGGAAGATCACGGGTGGAAAGCCACACCCGTTGACCCGCTCAGTGGAGCCGGAGAGGCCTTTGCTGCCGGTTTGCCTGGTGTTGGTGTCGGGCAGAGGACTGGAGCAAGGAGGATCGTGCTCTGATCCAGGTGCAGCGACGTCCTCGAATGAACGCCTCGGTTGATGGCACCCCCGCTTCGGCTTCTTGTTCAGGAAACATTTACATTACATTTATATTTAAGTCATTTAGCAGACGCTCTTATCCAGAGCGACTTACAAATTGGTGCATTCACCTTATGACATCCAGTGGAACAGCCACTTTACAATAGTGCATCTAAATCTTTTAGGGGGGGTGAGAAGGATTACTTATCCTATCCTAGGTATTCCTTAAAGAGGTGGGGTTTCAGGTGTCTCCGGAAGGTGGTGATTGACTCCGCTGTCCTGGCGTCGTGAGGGAGTTTGTTCCACCATTGGGGGGCCAGAGCAGCGAACAGTTTTGACTGGGCTGAGCGGGAACTGTACTTCCTCAGTGGTAGGGAGGCGAGCAGGCCAGAGGTGGATGAACGCAGTGCCCTTGTTTGGGTGTAGGGCCTGATCAGAGCCTGGAGGTACTGAGGTGCCGTTCCCCTCACAGCTCCGTAGGCAAGCACCATGGTCTTGTAGCGGATGCGAGCTTCAACTGGAAGCCAGTGGAGAGAGCGGAGGAGCGGGGTGACATGAGAGAACTTGGGAAGGTTGAACACCAGACGGGCTGCGGCGTTCTGGATGAGTTGTAGGGGTTTAATGGGGGGAACAGGGGGGAAACAGGGGGGAACCCGAGAAACAGGGAAACAGGGGGGAACCCGAACTGACACTTGAACGGCGAGAGTTCGGCAGTGTGTTATGAGCATATTCTGCCCAGATGAGGAACTTGCTCCAGCTTCTGGCCTGAGTGGAGATGAAACAGCAGAGGAACTTCTCCAGCTCCTGGTTGGCCTGCACAGTTTCCATTAGACAGTATAGGTATTGTCCGAAAATGTTCACAATATTGCATCTCCAACATGAACTTCCAAATAATAAATGTGTACAAATTATAACGGACCTGTATAATGTATTTATTTTTCTGGCCCAGAAATGGCTTTTGACGAACAAATGGGTCCCAAAAAATCAGTTCAGGGTCTCCATAAAGAAATGTCATTAAGTGAGGAATAATACTTATTTTGCAATACTTATTTTCCACCATAATTTGCAAATAAATTCATTAAAAATCCTACAATGTGATAGTTGAAGTGTACCTATGATGAAAATTACAGGCCTCTCTCATCTTTTTAAGTGGGAGAACTTGCACAATTTGTGGCTGACTAAATACTTTTTTGCCCCACTGTGTATATATATATATGTAACATATATATATTTTTTTTACAATACAAAACATACACATAGAAATGACAACATCACACAAACATTCACTACATCGCACCTGCTCAGACCCACATGTGCACCCCCCCATCTCCAGCATCACTCTCCACCACTTAAACTACACCATTTTGTTTCTCTTTGTCACCCACGTACTTTCAACATGTAGATAATAAAGCATTTTACATTCCCATTGTGTTGACAACGGAAGATTGTTTGATTTCGTACATTTTTTTCAAGATGATTGACAAGAAAAGCAGCATCAAACCTGCACCTCAAATGTTATGTCTTGAAATATGCCGATAAATCAAAAGTAAACTCTTTCTATCTCTTTCCAGAACTTTTGGACTTCATAACATTCCCAGAAGGCATGGATTATTATAACTTGATGAAAAATGAACCTGGTAATATAATTTCATTTACTGTGGGCCTAAGATCTATGGCTTTAACCTTCTGAATGAATGATTATATTGAAGAAAGAATCCGCCTCTTATGAGTTCTGAGAGCCGATCCGTTACTCAACGAAATAACATCAATTTATTTAGCCTAATAGTAGGCTATTATTCCTCTTTTCCTGTATGAATTTATTTGTATGCATGTCTATTCAACATTTAGCTAAAAAATAAACCGTGCCATGAATAATGAACAATATATTTTTATTTTCACAATGCAATGCATGTCACGCCCTGACCTTAGTTTTCTATGTTTTATGTATTATTTTGGTCAGGTCAGGGTGTGACGAGGGTGGGTATGCTTGTTTGTCCTGTCTAGGGTTTTTGTATATCTAGGGGTGTTTGTTTGTCTAGGTTTATTTTAGGTCTATGGTGGACTGAATTGGTTCCCAATCAGAGACAGCTGTTTATCGTTGTCTCTGATTGGGGATCCTATTTAGGTTGCCATTTTCCATTTTGGGTTTGTGGGTTATTGTCTGTGTAGTTGCATGGCAGCACTCGGTCTATATAGCGGCACGTGTGTTCTTTATTTCATTAAAGAAGAATGTATTCATATCACGCTGCGCCTTGGTCTCCTCTATACGACGAAGGTGACAATGCAGCACATTGACAACTCAAATCACTTTGAAAGACCCTTCTAATATTAGCTACTAAAACAATAACTTCAAAAACAGTCCATTCATTCCTGCTGTGCAGGAAAAGGATATCATCCACCGTGCCTGGTTGCAGGCTTGCAGCTGGCTTCTCTTTGAAACAACACATCCCTCTGTTGGTGACAGTTTATCCTTTGGAACCAGACAACAACCAAGTGAAGGGTAGGCTGTTTGCTTGCCTCCAAGTCGAGTGTGAAGCGATAGCGGAACAACAAGATCCACAAGTATTCTTTCACAATAACTGGCCTTATGTTATCTACAGTTTTGAGCTGGGAACTGTCCTACTCCATGGTGAATCCCACCCTCTCCACGAGCACCCACTCTTTGTTTATGTAATGGGCTGTAGGGCACAAGTATCCTTTTTCAAAAATCGTAAAGAAACAAACACCTCCATTAATTTACAAAAGGAGAGTCTAACAGCTCGGATAGGTGTGAAAAATCCCCCAGTTTGTGCCACAATTTAGATTACCGATAGATGTTGCAGTCAGTCAGAGTTGAGTCATATTGTAAAGTGTAGCCTAACGGACAAAAAGGGCAAACTTACAAGGTATTTGAGGCTTAAGTCCCATTTGGCTCAGTTGGTAAAGCATGGCACTTGCAACTCCACAGTTGTAGGGTTGATACTTATGGGGGACCAGTACGAAAAAGTATGGAAATGCATGGAAATCGTTCTGGATAAGAGCGTCTGCTAAATGACTAAAGTTTTACATTTCTAACTCAATATCACAGACCTGATTTGTCCTAATGAAAAATGCATCAACCCCTACAAATATGTCAATCTATTATAATCCACATAATTCAAATGAAATGAGCTGTAGCGAGAGAGAGACTGTGTATGCTACAGACGATGAGAAAGAATGTGTCTTTAACCCTGCATTCTAGTATAACTTATTATGAATGAAAGCCACGAATGAGTGAGTCACTCAGCCCGATGCTGAAAAATATAGCTGTCTGCGGTTCTGAAACAATCTTCAGTGCAGCATTGAATTGGCGCTTTTCCCTATATGTTGCTATGTGCATAGTACCGAAGTCAACCAGCATTTTGGTGTTGAGAACAACGCGGTAGAGGCAGCAGCAGAGAAACATCCCTTGCCTTAACTGTCTAAGAAAATTGAGGCCTAACTGCCTGGCTTTATAAATCATCCATATATATCGACAGAAACAAGACAGATCCTACTTCTGTTCCCTGTTTGAGTGTTTATTTAATAGCCTACTGATTCTGTGAGCACCAAATATCTGGCTGTTTTTAATCTTTTGCTATGCTGTAATAAAGGCGTTAAAAAAAAATGTTAGAACAGACTTTCTGGTATTACTTAGAATGTATTTTGTGTTGTTTACGCTGTTCCAAGCAGGCAGAAAAATGATATTGTAATCTAACAGCACCTGTCGTTAACAAATATTGTGCACACCAGCAGCAGCATACCACCCTGCATACCACTGCTGGCTTGCTTCTGAAGCTAAGCAGTGTTGGTCCTGGTCAGTCCCTGGATGGGAGACCAGATGCTGCTGGAAGTGGTGTTGGAGGGCCAGTAGGAGGCATTCTTTCCTCTGGTCTAAAAAATATCCCAATGCCCCAGGGCAGTGATTGGGGACACTGTCCTGTGTAGGGTACTGTCTTTCGTATGGGACGTTAAACGGGTGTCCTGACTCTCTGAGGTCATTAAAGATCCCATGGCACTTGTTGTAAGAGTAGGGGTGTTAACCCCGGTGTCCTGGCTAAATTCCCAATCTAGCCCTCAAACCATCACGGTCACCTAATAATCCCCAGCTTACAAATTGGCTCATTCCCTCTCCCCTGTAACTATTCCCCAGGTCGTTGCTGTAAATGAGAACGTGTTCTCAGTCAACTTACCTGGTAAAATAATAGATACATTTTTAAAAAACACAGCTGTTACTCCTATACCCTTATTATTATGATCCTCATTATAATAAATAATGTCATTTTCATTATAGTAGTAGCCTTGTATAACAAACAGCAAGCTGTAGGCCAAAGTGCCCACCCTGTTTAGTCTTAATACCATAACTTTCTACTCGTGAAGCTATGCATGAAGCCTCTTTAGTCATAAGAGTTCTACCTAGTTGACAGATATTTAGGAGACTTCATGAGCTGTTCAAGTTAAGAGTTACCAGCAGGTATCTTGATTATAGAAAAAGGCAGCGAGTCAGTGGTTCCTGTGCCATAGAGGCATTTGCTTTGGCGTTGTTCAAATAATGTTTAGAGATTTCCATATAATCAACCCATAAATAATCTAGACCTACATGCAACAGTGGCTTTTGTGCTTTTTACGGTTTTACACGAGGCCTAATTCACATGGTATGCCTGAAAACTTAGAAGCACTAGGCTAATAAATTATCAAATGTTCCTTTCGACTATTTCATTAATCTATATATTTTCATTTCAAGGTATCCCTTTGCAGCGCATGCAAAAGTGATTTAGAGTTGTTGAAAGAGAGTGACGAGTGTGTTCCGCTTCCATAATACTGTATGATTCAGAATATCAAAACATCAGAATTGGTTAAATATTGTTATGCATGCCAACATTTAAGGCAATAATTAAGAGAAGGCAAAGTTATCATGTCAGGCAAAAATGATAGTTTTACCATTGCAATATTTGATGTACAGTCACATTCACTTTGGTTGTCTGAAGTGTTCAGTAGAATTCACAGCTGGCGATGCCTCATCTGTGGGCCAGGTGTAAATCGTTCGGCAAGCTATTGTTGCAATACAAAACAAGCCATCCACCCTTGATGGGCTATAAGCAGGACAATAGACTTGCTGAGTTGATTTCTATTTTTAGGGACTTGAAATGTATTAATGGACGTTTTAGGTATAGCTGTACCTAGGCTACTGTAAAATGCATGCTCTTAGGCCTACAGCTCGATACAAGGCTACTAGTCTACTAAGCCTACTAATGATAATGACATGACTTATTATTAGAATGATAACAATATGAAGAATTGTAATAATAAGAAGATCAATAAGGAGGATAGCAGGAGTGAGTGATGTGTGCTAATTGCAGTACGTGTGTCTGTGTCAAACACGTGCTGCTAGATAAAACAAAAGAAATCGGACCGATGTTTGGTTACGGTTAGGGTTTAGCGTAGGGTCGTCCCAAGGGATCCCAAGAGGGTACTAACCCTAGTTAGCGGGCTAGATGGGGGTGGAAAACCTTTGACATTTTTTGTTTCACCTTTATTTAACCAGGTAAGCTAGTTGAGAACAAGTTCTAATTTACAACTGCGACCTGTCCAAGATAAAGCAAAGCAGTGCGACAGAAACAACACAGAGTTACCCATGGAAACAACACAGAGTTAACCATGGAAACAACACAGAGTTACCCATGGAAACAACACAGAGTTACCCATGGAAACAACACAGAGTTACCCATGGAAACAACACAGAGTTACCCATGGAAACAACACAGAGTTACCCATGGAAACAACACAGAGTTACCCATGGAAACAACACAGAGTTACCCATGGAAACAACACAGAGTTACCCATGGAAACAACACAGAGTTACCCATGGAAACAACACAGAGTTACCCATGGAATAAACAAGTGTACTGTCAATAACACAATAAGGGCTGTATCCAGGCACTCCGCGTTGCGTCATGCTTAAGAACAGCCCGTAGCCATATACCATAAACACCCGAGGTGCCTTATTGCTTAAGTGTATGGCCAGTGCGCATTGCTGTCACTTTATTGAGCTGGCAAGCGTCTGTCAACTCAGGACTCCACATAAAAACAGTAACAGCTAGTTCACAGTAAGTAGTTCACTCTCATCTCCTACTGGTGTAGTTGCGTTGGGTGATAGTATCCAGTCTTGCTGTAGCACGCCAAGGCAAGATAAGCTTATAGCCATGTAAAGAGCACCCACTCCAGGACAAATAATGAAATGCGAAAAGAAAGTACAATTCTACAAAGAATAGCTTTTTTCCGAGCATTTTCTCCACAGCTTAGATCAATCCTTCTTTTTTTATTTACGCCAATACAAATACAGTACATCTGTAAAAGCCTAATATCAGCCGACAAAATAGGCTCCATGTAATATCTGATATTGGGCGTGTAAGTCATAGAAGAGATATTATTGGTGGGTGACTGATAACTTGGCAGTTTGGGTGTTGGAGCTGTACTACTCACATGAGCAGGTTGCTAGGTGCAGACATGGACCTCTCCGCTCTACTCCTGGGACACTCATAGGGATTACTGAAGGATCTCTTGCGCAGCATGGCCTTCACCAGGATCTGAAACACACACACACACACACACACACACACACACACACACACACACGCACGCACGCACGCACGCACACACGCACGCACGCACGCACACACACACACACACACACACACACACACACACACACACACACACACAGGTTTTAGAATCAGATGATTCACACACAGACGTGCACACGCACACACAGACCCATGACCACACAAGCACATGTTTGTACATCCATGAAGGCAGGCGGACACAAAGGCATGCGTACACACACATACACACACTTCAGACTCCTTACCACGGTGGACAGGCTGGGGACAAACTTGACAGAGTTCTGCACCTCCTCTTCAGTGACCTCCACCACACTGCAGTGGTCCTCCTCTAGAGGCAGAGGATCACAACCGTCCTGGGTCACCCATGGGTCCAACTGACGGAGACACACACAACCAGAATGTCACAATGATATGGTATGTGCTTGGGCACAACTGGACAAATCCTACCATGAGAGATATGCCCATGCAGAAGAATCTAAAGTTACTGTAAGATCCTTGTCAAATCATTACTGGAGACGTGGATGAGAAGACAACCTAATGAGGCTTCCTGAAATGATGGAACAGGACAAAAACACAGAGAAAAGCAAAAAGCCAAAGCACTCAGAAAGCCTAGCAGAGAGAGGGGGAATAACTATCGAAATCATCTATTGGCCAGACTCTAGAAATGCCTGATGCTGTAAACAGTCTTCTAATGGCTAAGGCTGTCTACTGTCAGGGATGCCGTTAGAAGAGAGAGAGCAAGAGAACGACACCAGGATGTCAGGTCTGGATAGTTCTTGCTTCCTCTATGTGTGTCAGTGGCTTTGAGTAAATTGAAGCATTTCATGGTAAGCTAATCAAATCTAGCAGCTAAGCCATTCCATTTGGATTTGAAACAGTCCATGCCCTTCTTTTCTTCCTTCCTTCCTTTCCTTCCTTCCATTATATTTCATTACCATGGCAATTTGGATTCGAAGGAATACAATAACATTTTAATATGATGATATCATAATCAAGCATAGCAAATTTTGCAGATGTTTTAATTGAGAATGTTTGGTTGATAGGGGCTAATGTTTGTTTGGATATCAGTTTTGGTGGCAACAATCCCAAGACGAGATGTTAGACTTGTCTCTACTATCAAAGAATATACATTTTTCCAATATATACATATCCCTTGCCCTATTCAGTAACCAGTGGAGGCGGCCACCCCCAGTCTCCCAGAGTTGTACATGGAGAAGTACCAGGACTTCTGGAACACATACAGTTGAAGTCGGAAGTTCACATACCGTAGCCAAATACATTTAAACTCAGTTTTATTTGGTAGCATTTGGTAGCATTGCCTTTAAATTGTTTAACTTGGGTCAAATGTTTTGGGTAGCCTTCCACAAGCTTCCCACAATAAGTTGGGTGAATTTTGGCCCATTCCTCCTGACAGAGCTGGTGTAATTGAGTCAGGTTTGTAGGCCTCCTTGCTCGCACACGCTTCTTCAGCTCTGCCCACACATTTTCTATAGGATTGAGGTCAGAGCTTTGTGACGGCCACCACAATACCTTGATTTTGTTGTCGAGAAGCCATTTTGCCACAACTTTGGAAGTATGCTTGGGGTCGTTGTCCATTTGGAATACCCACTTGTGAACAAGCTTTAACATCCTGACTGATGTCTTGAGATGTTGCTTCAATATATCCACATCATTTTCCTTTCCTCATGATAACATATATTTTGTGAAGTGTACCAGTCCCTCCTGCAGCAAAGCACCCCCACAACATGATGCTGCCACCCCAGTGCTTCACGGTTGGGATGGTGCTCTCGGCTTGCAAACCTCCCCCTTTTTCCTCCAAACATAACGATGGTCATTATTGTCAAACAGTTCTATTTTTGTTTCATCAGACCAGAGGACATTTCTCCAAAAAGTATGATCTTTGTCCCCAGTAGTCTGGCTTTTTGGAGCAGTGGCTTCTTCCTTGCTGAGCGGCCGTTCAGGTTATGTCGATATATGACTTGTTTTACTGTGGATATAGATACTTTTGTACCTGTTTCATCCAGCATCTTCACAATGTCCTTTGCTGTTGTTCTGGGATTGATTTGCACTTTTCACACCAAAGTACGTTTATCTCTAGGAGACAGAACGCGTCTCCTTCCTGAGCGGTATGTTGGCTGCGTGGTCCCGTGGTGTTTATACTTGTGTACTATTGTTTGTACAGATGAACGTGGTACTTTCAGGCATTTGGAAATTGCTCCCAAAGATGAACCAGACTTGTGGAGGTCTACAATGTTTTTTCTGAGGTCTTGGCTGATTTCTTTTGATTTTACCATGATGTTAAGCAAAGATGCACTGAGTTTGAAGGTACATCCACAGGTACACCTCCAATTGACTCAAATGATGTCAATTAGCCTATCAGAAGCTTCTAAAGCCATGACATGAATTTTCCAAGCTCTTTAAAGGCACAGTCAACTTAGTGTATGTACATTTCTGACCCACTGGAATTGTGATTACAGTGAATTATAAGTGAAATAATCTGTCTGTAAACAATTGTTTGAAAAATGACTTGTGTCATGCACAAAGTAGATGTCCTAACCGACTTGCCGACTTATAGTTTGTTAACAAGAAATTTGTGGAGTGTTTGAAAAAAAGAGTTTTAATGACTCCAACCTAAACGTATGTAAACTTTCGACTTCAACTGTACATATCCACATCTATGTCTATGCTCCAGCACAACATCCAGTCTTTTTATGAGTACTTCTGCCAGCTTCAAGCCTTCTAATATATGGAGCTGATTTTGAGGGCCGACGTTGAGAGAGAGGCCCGCATGCACCCAGTGGTACAGAAAATAAAGGCCTGGTCTGACTCTGAGGACACTGCTGAAGAACAGGAAGAGGCCGTGGCGCCTCCACAGATGAGGCAACATGGGAACTCTGACGAGCAGTGGCTCTTTTCTGATGAGGAGATGGAGGAACTGGAGGCCATACCCACACATAGCCCCTGGAGAGAGATGATCCGCTGACAACAGATCAGATTACAAGTTACAACTCGTAGGGAGAGAGGATTCAGCCTTCACCTTTAGTTTTGGGACTTCGCTTACTTGCACTTGTGTGTGATCTTTAACACTAAGGACAGCTGTTGATCTGGCAATCTACTGGGAGAACACGTTCAGTCATGCTCATGACCCATTCAACACTGCCTGTTAATGAGTCCCATTGAAACTACCTTATGCAAGTAACCTCCTACAGTAGCATTCGTCTAAGTAAGGGGGATGACTGTGGAGCCCTGGACTGGTTCCTCCTCCCCTCACCTTGATCTCAGGTATGGTGATCCTGGTGTCAGGGTTTTTGTCCAACATTTTCAGGATAAGAGTCTTCAACTCCTCACTGATCTCTGGCCTAGAAGAACACAGACACAGAGGTCAGATACACAGCGATCAGGGGGGTTCGACAGTTATTGATCACGTAAACAATGAACAGAGGTAAAAATCCTCCAACAGTATCCGTCTTAAATAATGACAGTGGTGGTAGCTAAGCTAACCCAGGCAGTGTTGTTGTAAGGTGTTTGCATTGAGATGAGCCCGTTATGTAATGTGATGTTGTTGTGTTAGGAGGACTAGGGAGCAGCATGCTATCTTCCCACACAGAACAACTAAGACTATTTCATTAAGCTGGGGATGACAAGATTACATGTCCTACACAGACAGGGAGACTATTTCATTAGGCTGGGGATGACAAGATTACATGTCTTCCCCACACATACTCCAGCTGACACTCTCGCTCTCTCTGTTTCGCTGTGTTCCTCTCTCTGTCTCCCTCTCCCGTCTGTTTTTATCTCACTCTTCTTTCTTTCTCGCCTATACCGGACACAGAGAATTAGAATTTGCCTCCAGGTTACTTTTTGTCTGGCATTGGGTGTTTTTTCAGAGAGTGAAGGAGATAAGAGGATAGAGTGAATGAGAGAGAAGGAGAGAAGAGGAGAGAGGATACTGCGAGTGTGTGTTACAGTCTGCAGGTAACCACTACTGACACTCCGGTTTGGCTTCAGAGGATTTTTAAATGTTTTATCATCACCATACTTTTGAAGGGTGTGTTTGCTTGTGTGAGAGTGACTCCTCTGAGCAACAGCTAAGTTGGCAGCATCGGTTTCAACTCTGGGATGTCTGGAACATCAAGTCTGTCTCATTTAATAAAGAGGACGGAGGGGTGATGGAGTAATGGGAAAGAGAGAGAAAAAGAGAGACTTACGACTCTGGGAACTCCACACATTTCGTCCTGATCTTATTGTGTAGAACCAGGATGTATTCATCAATGAACGGACACTGCAAGTTGAAAAGCGAAAAGAGGAGAGGACAGACGAGGAGAGGTAAAAAAGTGAGCGTTATAAGTTATAATTAAAATTCTAAGAACATCTTGGGGCAAAACAAATCTGTATTCCTGGGTAAGAGCATAAATATGATGTGCACCAGACTGCACTAAATGAAAATGAAATGCTAAATGTTCCACTGTTCCATTAGACGTCTGTGAGAAGTTATACAGAGGGGCCAGCTGTGCTAGCAGAGACTCATCACTATCTATACATAGGAAAAACCCCTCTTCCACCACTTCTCCCATAGAATGTCACTGAAAGAAATAATGGTTGGTGGCAGGCTGGGAAGTAGTGAAAAGAAGAGAAAATGGACACAGAAATCAGCTGGCTTGCTTACCTTCCCAAACACAAAGCAGTAGACAGTCACTCCCATGGCCCATACATCCAATGCCTGAAAAACAATAGCAGTCAAACGGTAAGAGAAGCTGTACCAGTGAACACATAGAGAAACGCAGACTCATAGACTCAGAATAAGATTACACAGACAGACAGACATAAAAAGACACAGACAGGTAGATACAGACAGATAGACAAGCACTCAAGCACACACAAATGCACACACCCACACCGCTCATACCACTTTCCAAGTCCACTATCAGCCCAACGAGTGTATCTCTAGGGACCTTTGCAGGGCAATCAGATAGGAAACAGAATCCGAGAGCCAATCGAGCCTCAGCCTGCAGCCATCCATCAGTCTAATTCCTGCCCTGCCTCTCTCTCTCTCTCTCTCTCTCTCTCTCTCTCTCTCTCTCTCCTCCTCTCTCTCTCTCTCTCTCTCTCTCTCTCTCTTCACCCTCCTCCTCTCTCTCTCTCTCTCTCTCTCTGTCCTCGATCTAACAGCTGGGTTCCAATGTGCAGCACACTGACTGACCAGGACACTCTCACTCTCTGCCTGCTTGGCTTGCTTACTGGCTGGCACTATGATTGATAAACCCTGCCCTCTGACCCCAGCCACTCTATCACACAGCCTATCTTCTTTCACATGGCCCATTAGAGCACTGCACAGCCAATCTCTTCTATACAGATACAGACAGGCTACTGCAATTTCAGAGCAACTGAGAGAGTGGCTTTTGTTTTGTGTGCTTTTAAACATCGTCCTCTGAAATCAAATAATTTAGATTGTGTTTTGCTGCTGAGTATAGAATTAGCAGACGTCAATGATACAGTGTTTGCTCTCGAACAAGGCTTGGGGACTACTTGACAAATCAGAACAGGAGTAGCACTTTTACAGCACATGTTCCCTGAAGAGAGACAGAAGGAAGGCTAGTGGCCTAGAGCACTTGTCTCCTACCCAATTCATACTCTGCTGACAGTTTTGCCTGTCGTGCAATTTTCTGTTCCAAGTTCTCAGTTGCAGGCAGGGTCTTCCTGTCCGTGACCAAACCCATCAAATCAAACGGCCATTTGAGGATTATCCAGAAAAAGGCCTGAAAATGAATTAGTTATCTTATATAAAGCGGGTGAGCTGATTAAATAGAAGCCCAAAGAGATGAGCTGTCAGTCAGAGCAGCACAAAGGTGCTGATGTGTGTTGTGCTGCCTAGTGATGGACTCTACTCTGCTCTGCTCTCCTCTCCTCCTTTCCTCTTCTCTTGTCTCGCTGCCTGACGCTTGTTGCTAAAGTATGCAGGGAGGGACACGGAAAGAGAGAGAGATAGAGAGAGAGAGAAGCAGAGAGAGAGAGGTAGGCTTTCTCCTGGCATCATTGGCACCACAAATGCTCTCCTCTCCTCCCCTCTCTTCTCCTCTCCTCACCCACCCCTCTCCTCCACTTTGACTGGCGGCGGCTCATTTTAATTTCATGGTTTTTATTCCTCTTCCTCCTGTTTTGCCTCCTGTTCCTCAGGTTGTTCCACGGCTCAGCTGGCTACAGGCCAACATCTACTGCAACCGATGCTGCCAACCCTTGAACATCCACAGCTCTATATAAACAGCCTGGGAAATATACATTCCCCATGTTAGCAAAAATATTGTACTGCAACGAGAAAGCACACACACACACACACACACACACACACACACACACACTTTGACCATACTTTTCCACTGAAGCTCTGGTGGATATCTGACAGGGTCTCTGGGGCCATGAAAGCAGGAGTCCCAGCCGTAGAGGAGAGCAGGGCATCGTTGCCCTCAAACTGGTTACTGACCCCAAAGTCAGCAATCTTCACATGGCCGTCATCCCCCAGCAGCACGTTAGCAGGCTTGATGTCCCGGTGGACAATCTTCTGGTAGTGCACTGAGGAGAATGGAGAAAGAGAACGAGAGATAGGCATTTTACAGGGTATACTAGCAAAATAGCACCTTGTAGAACTTCGTATTGCATGGGCCTGCACCTGACCATTATGATTTGGCAAAGATCCAGCATTTTCTGTGGTCAGAAAATTGCAGGGCAATGCTAGTAAGGGGGGGAAAGTGTGAGTGTTACTTCACGAAAGGCAGTATTTTTTGCCTTTCATGAAGTACTCTTTGAAGAGGTAGGTAGGGTTTCAGATGTTTTTCTGAAGATGGACAGGGACTCTGCTGTCCTAGCTTCAGAGTGAAGCTGCTTCCATCATTGGGGTGCCAGGACAGAGAAGAGCTTTGACTGGCCTGAGCGGGAGCTGCCAAGAGACCAGAGGTGGAAGAACGGAGTACTCGGGTTGGGGTGTAGGGTTTGAGTATAGCCTGAAGGTAGGGAGGGGCAGTTCCTCTTGCTTCTCCATAGGCAAGTACTATGGTCTTGTAGTGGATGCGAGCTTCAACTGGACCCCGTGGAGTGTGCAGGGTGACATGGGAGAACTTGGGAAGGTTGAACACCGCATAGCAACGATAGAAGAAACCGTGTGAGGATATGACGGAGCTGAGTGACTTGGTGTATAGAGAGAAGAGGAGAGGGCCTACAACCGAGCCCTGGGGGACACCAGTAGTGAGAGTACGTGGTGCAGACAGAGATCATCCCCATGTCACCTGGTAGGACTGGCCTGCCAGGTAGGATGCAATCCAAGAGTGTGTAGAGCCTGAGACGCCCAGCCCTGAGAGGGTGTAGAGCAGGATTTGATGGTTCATGGTGTCGTAGGCAGCGGATAGATCTAGGAGAATGAGAACTGAGGAGAGAGTCAGAATTGGCAGTGGAGAGCCTCCGGGATACAGAGGTGCAAAGTCTCGGTTGAGTGACCCCTGTCTTGAAGCCTGACTGGTTACGGTCAAGAAGATTCATTCTGAGAGAGATAGCGAGAGAGTTGGTCCGAGACAGGATGCTCAAGTATTTTGGAAGGAAAAGAAAGATGGGATACCAGTCTGTCATTTTTTGACGTCAGATGGGTCCGAGTGTTGGTTTCTTGAGGAGGGGAATGGTGACTCTGGCTATTTTGAAGTGAGAGGAGACGCAGCCAGTTGTCAGGGATGAGTTGATGAGGAACGTGAGAAGGTCTCCAGGAAGGTCTGGAAGGTCTGGAGAAAGAGGGGTTGGGGTCGAGTGGGCAGGTTGTTGGGCGGCCGAACTTCACTAGTTGCAGGATTTCATCTGGAAAGAGAAAAAGGTCAGGAAGGTAGGGCAGGAGAGGAGGGCTGAGCCGGCTGGGAAGAAAGTGCAAGTCATAAGATGCAGAATGGGAGCAGAGTAGGGTCGAAGAGGCAGAATCAGGAGACAGGAGCTCCTCTACTTCTAATACCAGGCAAATAGGAAGACATCTTACTCATTATACATTTGAGTCATTTGGCAGATACTCTTATCCAGAACAATTTACAAGAGCAATTAGGGTTAAGTGCCTTACTCAAAGGCACATCGACAGATGTTTTACGTAGTTGGCAAATGGATTCAAACCAGTGACCTTTCGGTTACTGGCCCAACACATTTAACACCTACCTACCTAGGGATGTGCATCTTTCCCTTTCAAGATGATTCGATACGTATTTAGATACAGTGGCATGCTAAAGTATTCACCCCACTTGGCAATTTTCCTATTCTGTTACAACCTGAAATTAAAATGAATCAGATCATTTTTTTGGGGGGGGGGTTGTATCATTTGATTTACACAACACGCCTACCACTTTGAAGATGCAAAATATTTGATATTATTAAACAAACAAGAAATAAGACAAAAAAACAGAAAACTTGAGTGTACATAACTATTCACCCCACCAAAGTCGATACTTTGTAGAGTCACCTTTTGCAGCTGCATGTCTCTATAAGCTTGGCACTTCTAGCCACTGGGATTTTTGCCCATTCTTCAAGACAAAACTGCTACAGCTCCTTCAAGTTGGATGGCTTCCGCTGGTGTACAACAATCTTTAAGTCATACCACAGATTCTCATTTGGATTGAGGTCTGGGCTTTGACTAGGCCATTCCAAGACATTTAAATGTTTCCCCTTAAACCACACGAGTGTTGCTTTAGCAGTATGCTTAGAGTCATTGTCCTGCTGGAAGGTGAACCACCATCCCAGTCTCAAATCTCTGGAAGACTGAAACAGGTTTCCCTCAAGAATTTCACTGTATTTAGCGCCATCCATTATTCCTTCAATTCTGACCAGTTTCCCAGTCCCTGCCGATGAAAAACATCCCCACAGCATGATGCTGCCACCACCATGCTTCAATGTGGGACGTTGTTCTCGGGGTGATGAGAGGTGCTGGGTTTGCGCCAGACATTGCGTTTTCCTTGATGTCCAAAAAGCTCAATTTTAGTCTCATCTGACCAGAGTACCTTCTTCCATATGTTTGGGGAGTCTCCCACATGCCTTTTGGCGAACACCAAACGTGCTCACTTGATTTTTTCTGTCCACTCTTCCGTAAAAGCCCAGCTCTGTGGAGTGTACGGCTTAAAAAGGTCCAGGTAGGCTAGTAGAACAAGTTCTCATTTGCAACTAGTCAGAAACTCCAATCTCCTCTGTGGAGCTTTGCAGCTCCTTCAAGGTTATCTTTGGTCTCTTTGTTGCCTCTCTTATTAATGCCCTCCTTGCCTGGTCCCTGAGTTTTGATGGGCAGCCCTTTCTTGGCTGGTTTGTTGTGGTGCCATATTCTTTACATTTTTAAATAATGGATTTAATGGTGCTCCGTGGGATGTTACTGATATTTTTTTATAACACAACCCTGATCTGTACTTCTCCACAACTTTGTCCCTGACCTGTCTGGAGAGCTCCTTGGTCTTCATGGTGCTGCTTGCTTGGTGGTGCCCCTTGCTTAGGGATGTTGCAGACTCTGGGGCCTTTCAGAACAGGTGTATATAAACTATATGTGACAGATCATGTGACACTTAAATAAAGTCCACCTGTGTGCAAACTAACTAATTATGTAACTTCTGAAGGTAATTGTTGCACCAGATCTTATTTAGGGCGTGAATACATATGCACGCACCACCTTTCCGTTTAATTTTTTGTAATTACATTTTTTTTTTTTTGAAAACAAGTAATTTTTTTTCATTTCACTTCACCAATTGGGACTATTTTGTGTATGTTCATTACATGAAATCCAAATAAAAATCGACTTAAATTACTGGCTGTAAATGCAACAACTGTTTTTGGTCGTTCCACTTTGTTTCTGAAATCACCATTACCCACTAATTAACTTGTCATTTTTTCAGATTAAGTGTTTGAGTTAGTAATGAGATCAAACAGGAGCTAGTTTTTGGTTCTACCTGGAACCAAAAAGGGTTATTTTCAAAGGGTTGGTTCTCCTGTGGGGACTGCCGAAGAACCCTTCTAGAGTGTAGCCCAAGCTTTGCCATGCTTCGACAGAAGCCTACAGAGCACATTAGATTGGATTATATTGTCCTCCAAGAAGGAAATTAATTTCCACATGCTTGTACATAAACATAGAGACCAACAACAAACCCATACACCCAATCATAACATTTACAATAACAAACCAAACCAAATTTCCCTACTGTATAGAGAGCATACACTTCCTACGTAGCCCATTCTCTACAACGCTACAGTACAGTTTACCTATTGATGTACTGATTGTGCTCATAGCCCTGTGAGCCAGACCACACTCAGTCTAAAATGGCCTTAGAAAAGCCCTAATTGGTTATGAGCTCAATGGCGCTGAGGGGAGATTGTGTGTGACACACCAGAACAGAGAAGCCCTTTGGGACCTGAACATACTGTGGCTGGATGGGAGATAGATGAGGGATGAGTGGAAAACACAAAGAGGGGGGAAATGGAATCGGGCACACTGTTCAATGCTGTTCAGTTTAATGGAGGCAGTGGTGGTGGCTGGCTTGCCTCTCCACTGAGATTGATATGAGGGTAGTGGGGTAGTCTGGTAGCTCAGAGCAAGACCCTTGGATGGTACCTACAATCATGTATACATGTATGTGGATCCTTACAGTGCTCCATGCCCAGGATATCGAGGATGATCTCTTTCAAGTAGAGGCAAGGAGGGGTGGAGGAGCAGTAAGGGAGGAAGAGGGGAGGAAGAGGAGAGGAGAGGGAGGAGTATGATGCTGGTACTCACAGTACTCAATGCCCAGGACAATGTCTCTGAAGTAGAGGCGTGTTTGCTCCTCAGTGAAGGGACTGTCTGTGGGAACCTCCATCACTGGACTGGGACCGCATCAGGAACCAACACACAAATACACAGAGAGAGTTAGCAAGAGAAAAAGACAGAGAGAGAGAGAGAGAGGGATAGAGACAGATAGAGAGACAGAGATACAGGGAGACAAAGAGAGATCTTTTTGTCATTAACCGCTGGAAGGATAGCGGTTAAGCTACTTTAGTTCCATTCCATATGGCACTTGAATACAGCCTGTATATATAGATCCAAATCCAAGCACACTCTGGAGCAGATTGTACAAACAATAATGTTACACAAGACAACCACACAACCTCCCACGTCACTGGCACCCAACATCTAATAATGGCATGTCAAATCAAGGACCAAAACAGCACCACCGGTAACAGCTCAATGTCTCCTGCTCACATAGACAAGACTTCATTTAATTCAGGGCTTAAATGGAACATGACCAATCTGTCCATGCTGTACAGAAAATGGTAGAGACTAGAGACATAGCTACAGTCTGTTACTCAGTGTTAATTTTCTATGCTTAGTCACTTTACCCCTAGCTACATGTACAAATTACCTCGACTAAACTGTACCCCCGCACATAGACTCGGTACCGGTACCCGCTGTATGTAGCCTCGTTGTTGTCATTTCATTGTGTTACTTATTATTACTTTATACTTTAGTTTATTTGGTCAATATTTTCTTAACTCTTCTTGAACTGCACTGTTAGTTAAGGGCTTGTAAGTAAGCATTTCACAGTACGGTATACACCTGTTGTATTCGGAGCATGTGACAAATAAAGTTTGATTTGATTTAACCACCAAATCACTAATCAGCTATTCGACAGACAGCTAGCTACAACACTCAAATGTGTCTGAAGTCCTCCATTTCATTACTCCAACTAAATGGCTATATCCTGAGTGTGTATAGATGGAAGGAGTAATGGACTGTGAGAAAAACTAAATGATCTATTCTCTCACTCCCTCTCTCACTCCCTCCCTCCCTCTCCCCCCTTCGCTCTCCTTACCTTTCCACTTCTCTCGGTTCTCTGTCTGGCAATGGAAGGTCAGTACCTACCCTGGAGATCAAATAATCACTTCTCTCTCTACCTCACTCCTCTCCTCTCTCTCCCCTTATTCTTTTCCTCTCCTCTCTGTCTGAGTAACAGTTAAATAGGCAATAGGTGGATTAGCTGGGATAAGTTGCCCTTCCATTGAAGCAAAATGTCTTGATTCATAATGTCATAAAGCCGTTAGCTTCACATCAAATTGGCTTCTTTGTGATAGAAACAGGGGAATAGTATTACTAATAGCTGATAATGTGCTGTGAAAGTCCTGCCTACTTCCTGGATCATGTCCCATACTGTTTTTGAATGGGATTCACAAAAGGTTTTACTTTTTAAACATAATGTTTATCTTAAATGACAGCATTTTAATGAATTTGATGATAATACTCTTGAATCTCATTAAAAAACAATATGAGACATAATCCAGGAAGTAGGAGGGACTTTCGTAGAGTATAGCTGATATTAATATTACATTTGCGTCTTTGGGTCCATTTTTCTACAGGAAGGGATGTATAATTATTAACTGGACATGAAAGGGTTAACCAACAGAGCCCAACCAGTGGGGCAGAAAGTGTAGAGAAACCCTGGTGCAGTGCTAATACCACTGATAATAACTGGCAAGTGTAAAACATAAGCACATAATGAATCCCGAGAGAGAGAGACAGACAGAGAGAGAGAGAGAGAGAGAGCGAGAGAGAGAGAGAGAGAGAGAGAGAGAGAGAGAGAGAGAGAGAGAGAGAGAGAGAGAGAGAGAGAGAGAGAGAGAGAGAGAGAGAAGTGAACAAACACAAGCACTACATCAGCTTTGAGTAATGAAGGAGAACACCGAAGAGAGGAGAAGGGGTATGAGGGGAAAAGGGAAGAGGGGATGGCAACCTGGTCTCAGAGCATTTCATATTATTCTGTATGTAAATCAAAGGTACTTTTGGGTTTCATTTTGAATGCTTAGCAGGACAGGAAAATGGTCCAATTCACACACTTATCAAGATAATATCCTTGGTCATCCCTACTACCTGTGATCTGGCAACTCACTAAACACAAATGCTTATGTGTTGGAGTGTGCCCCTGGCTATCCTTAAATTAGTACAAGGAATGGGAAATTATTCATACTTTTACTTTTGATACTTAAGTATATTTTAGCAATTACATTAACTTATATTTAAGTTTATGGAATTAAGTATATTTAAAACCAAATACTTTTAGACTTCTCCTCAAGTATTATTTTACTGGGTGACTATCGCTTTTACTAGAGCCATTTTCTGTGAATGTATCTTTACTTTTACTCAAGTATGACATTTGGGTACCTTTTCCACCACTGAATCTGAGATACTCCATTTAGTATATCAAATCAAATCAAGAGGTGTAGTAGACCTTACAGTGAAATGCTTACTTACAATGCAGTTTAAAGAAAAATCAGTGTTAAGAAAGTATTTAGTTAAAATAAACTGAAGTAAAGAAGAAAAAAACAAAAATAAAATAACAGTAACAAGGCTATATACAGGGGGTACTGGTACAGAGTCAATGTGCGGGGGGGCACAGGTTGGTCAAGGTAATTAAGGTAATATGTACATGTAGGTAGGTAAAGTGACTATGTATAGATAATAAACAGAGAGTAGCAGCAGCGTAAAAATGCAGGGGGTGGGGGGTTCAATGCAAATTGTCGGGTAGCCATTTGATTAGCTGTTCAGAAGTCTTATGGCTTGGGGATAGAAGCTGTTAAGAAGCTTTTTGGACCTAGACTTGGTGCTCCGGTATCGCTTGCCATGCGGTAGCAGAGAGAACAATCTATGACTAGGGTGGCTGGAGACTTTGACAATCTTTAGGGCCTTCCTCTGACACTGCCTGGTATAGAGGTCCTGGATGGCAGGAAGCTTGGCCCCAGCGATGTACTGGGCCGTGCGCACTACCCTCTGTAGCACCTTACGGATGGATGCAGAGCCGTTGCCATACCAGGCAGTGATGCAACCAGTCAGGATGCTCTCGATAGAGCAGCTGTATAACTTTTTGAGGATCTTAGGACCCATGCCAAATCTTTTCAGTCTCTTGAGGGGGAATAGGTGTTGTGGTGCCCTCATCATGACTGTCTTGGTGTGTTTGGACCATGATAGTTTGTTGGTGATGTGGACACCAGGGATCTTGAAGCTCTCAACCTGCTCCACTTCAGTCCTGTCAATGAAAATGGGTGCGTGCTCAGCCCTCCTTTTCCTGTAGTCCACGATCATTTCCTTTGTCTTGATCACGTTGAGGGAGAGGTTGTTGTTACCACACTGCCAGGTCTCTGACCTCCCTATAGGCTGTCTCATCGTTGTCGGTGATCAGGCCTACCACTGTTGTGTCATCTGCAAACTGTGGAGTGCAATAGAGATTGCGTCATCTGTGGATCTGTTGGGGCAGTATGCAAATTGGAGTGGGTCTAGGGTTTCTGGGATAATGGTGTTGATGCACTTCATGGCTACAGACATGAGTGCTATGGGTCGGTAGTCATTTAGGCAGGTTACCTTCTTGTTCTTGGGCACAGGAACAATGCTGGTCTGCTTGAAACATGTTGGTATTACAGACTCAGTCAGGGACAGGTTGAAAATGTCAGTGAAGACACTTGCAAGTTGGTCAGAGCATGCTTGGAGTAACGTCCTGGTAATCCGTCTGGCCCTGCGCCTTGAGAATGTTGACCTGTTTAAAGGTCTTACTCACATCAGCTATGGAGAGCATGATCACACAATCATCCGGAACAGCTGGTGCTCTTATGAATGCATCAGTGTTGCTTGCTTCGAAGCGCGCATAGAAGACATTTCGCTCATCTGGTAGGTTAGTGTCAGTAGGCAGCTCGCGGCTGTGCGAGAATGTCATATATTACATTTCATATGGTATGTATTCATTTGTGGTGGGAATCCATCACCCATTTGGTATGAGATGTTACGAATTACAATTCATATTATATGTTATGAATTCGCAAAACGTACAATATGTTCAGAATTTGCTAAAATTATGATATGTTACAAATTTAGCTAGGTGGCTAGGTTGCTAATGTTTGCTAGCTGGCTAACGTTAGCGAGGCTAGGGGGTTGGTGTTAAGGTTTGGGATAAGTTTAGGAGTTAGGTTAAATGGTTAAGGTTAGGGGAAGGTTTAGCTAAAACAGTTACATTTAAGGTTAGGGAAAGGGTTAGCTAACATGCTAAGCAGTTGCAATGTAGCTAAAAAGTAGTAAGTAGTTGAAAAGTTGCAAATTAGCTAAAGCATAAGTTGTCCATAATGAGATTCAAACTCGCGACCTTTGGGTTGTGTCACGTTCTGACCTTAGTTCCTTTGTTTTGTCTTTGTTTTAGTATGGTCAGGGCGTGAGTTGGGGTGGGCAGTCTGTTTGTTTTTCTATGTTGCTTTCTGTGTTCGGCCTAGTATGGTTCTCAATCAGTGGCAGGTGTCGTTAGTTGTCTCTGATTGAGAATCATACTTAGGTAGCCTTTTTCCACCTGTGTTTCGTGGGTGTTTATCTTCAGTCTTTGTGTATGTTCATGTACACGTGTTCATGTCTAGTCTATGAGACCAGGATGGGGGTGGGGACCAGGCTTTAATTATTGTTGGAAAAAGTGCTACTCACCCCTTTGGCATCAAATCAAACACTGCAGGAGAGAGAGAAGAGAAACACATCAGTCTACATACGGTGCATTCAGAAAGTATTCAGACCCCTTCCCTTTTTCCACATTTTGTTAGGTACAGCTTTATTCTAAAATGTATTGAATAAATAAAAAAAATCTCATCAATCTACATACAATACCCCATAATGACAAATATAAAACAGGTTTAAGACATTTTTGCAAATGTATTAAAAATAAAAATGCAGAAATACCTATTTACATAAGTATTCAGACCCTTTGTTATGAGTCTCAAATCAAATCAAATTTTACTGGTCACATACACATGGTTAGCAGATGTTAATGCGAGTGTAGCGAAATGCTACTTGCTACTTGAGCTCAGGTGCATCCTGTTTCCATTGATCATCCTTGAGATGTTTCTAGAACTTGATTGGAGTGCACCTGTGTTAAATTCAATTGATTGGACATGATTTGGAAAGGCACACACCTACAGTTGACATTGCATGTCAGAGCAAAAACCAAGTCATGAGGTCGAAGGAATTGTCCGTAGAGCTCCGAGACAGGAATGTGTCGGGGCACAGAGCTGGGGAAGGGTACCAAAACATTTCTGCAGCATTGAAGGTCCCCAGGAACACAGTGGCCTCCATCATTCTTAAATGGAAGAAGTTTGGAACCACCAAGGCTCTGCCTAGAGCTGGCCGCCCGACCAAACTGAGCAATAGGTAGAGAAGGGCCTTGGTCAGGGAGGTGACCAAGAACCCGATGGTCACTCCGACAGAGCTCCAGAGTGGAGATGGGAAAACCTTCCATAAGGACAACCAACTCCAACTTCATGGTAGAATTGTCAGACGGAAGCCACTCCTCAGTAAAAGGCATGACAGCCCGCTTGGAGTTTGCTAAAAGGCACCTAATGGACTCTCAGACCATGTGAAACAAGATTATCTGGTCTGATGAAACCAAGATTGAACTATTTGGCCTAAATGCCAAGCTTCACGTCTGGAGGAAACCTGGCACCATCCCTACGGTGAAGCATGGTGGTGGCAGCATCATGCTGTGGGGATGTTTTTAATCGGCAGGTACTGGAAGACCAGTCAAGAATGAGGGAAAGATGAACGGAGCAAAGTCCAGAGAGATCCATGATGAAAACCTGCTCAGAGCGCTCAGGACCTCAGACTGGGGCGAAGGTTCACCTACCAACAGGACACTCACCCTAAGCACACAGCCAAGAGGACGCAGGAGTGGCTTCGGGACAAGTCACTGAATGTCTTTGAGTGGCCCAGCCAGAGCCCGGACTTTAATCCAATCGAGACCTGACTATAGCTGTGCAGCGACGCTCCCCATCCAACCTGACAGAGCTGGAGAGGATCAGCAGAGAAGAATGGGAGAAACTTCCCAAATACTGGTGTGCCAATCTTGTAGCATCCTAACCAAGAAGACTCAATGCTGTAATCACTGCCAAAGGTGCTTCAACAAAGTACTGAGTAAAGGGTATGAATACTTATGTAAATGTAAAAAAAAAGCTGTTTTTGCTTTACAGGGGAAAAAACTATTTAACCCATTTTAGAATAAGGCTGTAACATGACAAAATGTGGATAAAGTCAAGTGGTCTGAATACTTTTCGAATGCACTGTACAGTACATACATGTCTGTCAAAGAGACTGCAGTATATTCTAGAACTCGGCACAATGGGTTGAAGACTGACACAAACACCAAGTTACAACACCTTTTCACCGAGGCCTTAAATGAGATAAATCATTTCATTAGCCAATGGCCATGCTTAGCTACAGTAGATTAGGTGGTTTGATGCCTAATTCCTCCTTTCATTCTACTGCCATGTCTACTACATTGGGCCAGTAACCGAAAGGTTGCTGAATCGAATCCCAGAGCTGACAAGTTAAACATCTGTAATTCTGCCCCTGAGCAAGACAGTTAACCCACTGTTCCTCGTCAGCCGATTAAGGCAGCCCCCCGACCTCTCTGATTCTGAGGGGATGGGTTAAATGTGGTAAGCACATTTCAGTTGAATGGATTCAGTTGTACAACTGACTAGTTAGCCCCCTTTCCCTACTAGTACTGATCGAATGAATCCAGCCATAGTCTATGTACCCTGTGGAGTTGTGGTTCACTCGTAGAAAAGAAGGTTCTTCCTAGAACCAGAAAGGGTTTTTCAATTGACCCCATAGGAGAACACTCTGAAAATATTTTCAGGGGGTTCCAGGTGGAGCCCTTTAACTAATACAATGTTCTACGTGAAACCCTTTCACCACTTTCACTTTCACCGCTAAAGGGTTCCACTTGAAACCAAAAAGGGTTCTCCTATGGGGACAAATGAAGAAACCATTTTTCTAAGAGTTTGTGGGAAGGGCTTCATTAATGAGCTGTCCTCTCGTTTAGCATTTTCATATGGAGTCAGCTATGCCAACTGCTAAGGGCAGCAACAGGCCGATTTAGAGTTTGAGATAAGCACGCTCAACTTGGACTCTCACATAAATCATTCATTAATGTCAATGGGAGATTAAAGTGCACATCAAGAGAGCGGGAGAGAGCAGTCTGGTGAGGTACGTACCCATGTGGAGGTTGTCCTCTGCAGGATCATCCAACACCTGCAACAATGATAACACATCATCAGGAATACCTCATATAATAGAATACACAACAGACCCTATAGAATAAGGACATGGCATTAGCATTACACTGAATAATGCAGCGTAACAAGTATTCATTGGCCTTTCAAGCAACTTTCTTAAGAGTATGTTAGATGCCAGTTCGAACTGAGGCCCAAACGAGGGGGATATTAATATCTAACATGTACTCTATCATTGTACTAACCATCTGTGACAAATTAAATTACCATGTTATGTTTTACATTTTCCTCTAGCAGAAACAGTAATATTTTAAATGGAGAGAAAGGTTCTGAGCATAATAAGAACATTTTACTGGTCTAGAATCCAATATTGGCTGTAAAATTCATTAACAAAGCACTATTAATATGGTCCCATCCTAGACCCAACCCAGGCTCAGTACAGTAGAACAGTGTTTGCCAAACTGTTTCACTAGGGCCCCCCTTACATCATTGGGGACACCCCGCACCATTTTAAAGCTCATTTCCTGCAATTCAATTTTTTTTGCCATGGGATGGAAACAACATTTAGCAGTTTTAAAGCTAATTCCCTGCAATTCCCTTTTTTTGCCATGGGATGGAAACAACATTTAGCAGTTTTAAAGCAAATTTCCTGTTCATGTGACAGCAAAATCAATGAGCAAAAACATCTAGCTAAAAAATGTTAGCTGACATGGGCTAGGACTTTTCTGGTCTGAAATGTTAGGAATTTCTTTCTTTCTTAATGCGTTTGAGCCAATCAGTTGTGTTGTGACCAGGTAGGGTTGGTGTACAGAAGATAGCCCTATTTGGTCATTTCTCTTTGCATATTTGGTCATTTCTCTTTGCTTATTTGAGCTGCTCTTGCCATAATATGGACTTGGTCTTTTACCAAATAAGGCTTTTCTGTATACCACCCCTACCATGTCACAACAAAACTGGCTCAAACGCATTAAGAAGGAAAGAAATTCCACAAATGAACTTTTAAGAAGGCACACCTGTTAATTGAAATGCATACCAGGTGACTACCTCATGAAGTTGGTTGAGAGAATTCCAAGAGTGTGCAAAGCTGTCATCAAGGCAAAGGGCGGCTACTTTGAAGAATCTCAAATATAAAATATATTTTGATTTGTTTAACACTTTTTTTGGTTACCACATGATTCCATATGTGTTATTTCATAGTTCTGATGTCTTCGCTATTATTCTACAATGTAGAAAATAGTGAAAATAAAGAAAAACCCTTGAATGAGTAGGTGTGACCAAACATTTGACTGGTACTGTACATATATACATACATAACATATACAGATAAATAAATACATAAAAATGAAACAGAAGGCATTTGATCCTAGTCTAGCACAATGAGAAGATTCATGTGGGACACAAGCATATACACAATATATACACACGTGCCATTTACCACATGGAAGCTAATTATTTTCATAATTGAATTATAGGTAGCCCTTTTTCTTTTATTCATGGCTTTATCTAAATATTCCGCAAACGGAAATACACAATGAACAAAAACATTTCAGTTTCTCCTCATTGCTCAACCACATAATGCAAGGGTTTGTTTGAATTCAAGACCAGATTGATCTCAGTTTGTCATTGTCAGATTAGCCACGCATTTCGGTTTCTTAATCCGGCCCTGGGAAAGGAGGGCGGCTGGCTGCTCTGGGATGGGGCTGTAGAGTTGAAATACTAAGCTAAGAGGAGCTCCACTTTCACTGTAAACTCATTACGAATGACTGGCACAGTGCTGCTGGGAGCCCCAGAGGTACCCATGGCCACCCACTGACTCCATCCCATCCCCAGTTCCTCCACCCTGCCCTCCTTTCACTGTAAACTCATTATGACTGGCGGGCCTGGCATGGTGCCACCCACTGACTCCAGCCCCAGCCCTCCCCGAGCGCTCTATCCACCAACACCTAGCCCTCCACCCACCCAGCTCTCCATCCTGCTCTGATGAGGCACCCAATTACGGCTGGGAGCCCCCGCCATCTGCCTGTGATTGAAGAGCACTCTGATGGTGTCACTTGGGAGAGGAGAGAGGGTCAGTGCGGTGCTTGTCTGTCTATCATCTCTAATTCAGTGCCTCTCCCATCTATTCCCATCTCCTTTACATAAGCCACTGTGGTTGCATCGCAGAACTTGGTTGCATCCCAAATGGCACCCTATCCCATATAAAGTACACTCCTTCCCAGCTAGCACATTTGGTTCCTTAGAAATTGTGTGTCTGTTTCTGGTTTCACATTGTTGTGGGAATGAAGCCATAAATAGAATGACTGGTAAAACTAAATGTTTTTTCAACATTGTGAGAAGAGAAGTGAAAAATGTTGCCTGTTCTGGGAACATACACTACCGTTCAAAAGTTTGGGGTCACTTAGAAATGTCCTTGTTTTTGAAAGAAAAGTAATTTTTTGTCCATTAAAATAACATCAAATTGATCAGAAATAAAGTGTAGACACGTCATTTCCGGTCACAACTTGCAGGCTTGTTTTCGAATTGCTGTGCGTTTTGTTGCCAACCTATTTTTGCTACCTGACAACTTTACGGGTTTCACTTTTTAATTACCGTTCATATATTTATTTATTTTTTCCTCAACTTTTTCACTCCGGACGCTTTATCTGGACACGATTCGTCAGGACCTCCAACAGCCGAAGCTAAGTAGTAACATTAACATGATGCCTTCTAATTGCAGCCGCTGTGCTCGCCTTACGGCGAGGATAGCTGTACTGCAAGCCCAGCTTCAGACGCAATCGTTAGGCAAGGGTAATTTCAGTGTAGGAAAGGATGAAACAGTGTCTGTGCCACCAGTAAGTACAGATAGTAGTATAAATCCCCTGGCACAGTCCCCGCAGCCGGACAACTTTCTCACGGTTTCTGGAAGGAAATGCTGTAGGAACGCTCAACCGGTGTCGCTCAATCAGCCGACAGAAACTTTCAACCGGTTCTCCCCATTAAGCAGCGGGTCGGTGTCAGAGGCCGAGTCTTCTCTGGTCTCTACTCCTCCCGTTACGGGGTCTGAGACGCCGAAGCTTCCCACCATTAGCTCTGACAAATTGAAAACTCTAGTCATTGGCGACTCCATTACCCGCAGTATTAGACTTAAAGCGAATCATCCAGCGATCATACACTGTTTACCCGGGGCAGGGCTACCGACGTTAAGGCTAATCTGAAGATGGTGCTGGCTAAAGCTAAAACTGGCGAGTGTAGAGAGTATAGAGATATTGTTATCCACGTCGGCACCAACGATGTTAGGATGAAACAGTCAGAGATCACCAAGCGCAACATAGCTTCTGCGTGCATATCAGCTAGAAAGATGTGTCGGCATCGAGTAATTGTCTCTGGCCCCCTCCCAGTTAGGGGAGTGATGAGCTCTACAGCAGAGTCTCACAACTCAATCGCTGGTTGAAAACTGTTTTCTGCCCCTCCAAAAAGATAGAATTTGTAGATAATTGGCCCTCTTTCTGGGACTCACCCACAAACAGGACCAAGCCTGACCTGCTGAGGAGTGACGGACTCCATCCTGGCTGGAGGGGTGCTCTCATCTTATCTGCCAACATAGACAGGGCTCTAACTCCTCTAGCTCCACAATGAAATAGGGTGCAGGCCAGGCAGCAGGCTATTAGCCAGCCTGCCAGCATAGTGGAGTCTGCCACTAGCATAGTCAGTGTAGTCAGCTCAGCTATCACCATTGAGACCGTGTCTGTGCCTCGACCTAGGTTGGGCAAAACTAAACATGGCGGTGTTCGCCTTAGAAATCTCACTAGGATAAAGACCACCTCCATTCCTGTCATTACTGAAAGAGATCATGATACCTCACATCTCAAAATAGGGCTACTTAATGTTAGATCCCTTACTTCAAAGGCAATTATAGTCAATTAACTAATCACTGATCATAATCTTGATGTGATTGGCCTGACTGAAACATGGCTTAAGCCTGATGAATTTACTGTGTTAAATGAGGCCTCACCTCCTGGCTACACTAGTGACCATATCCCCCGTGCATCCGCCGTGCATCCCGTGCAAAGGCGGAGGTGTTGCTAACATTTACGATAGCAAATTTCAATTTACAAAAAAAAAGAGACATTTTTTGTCTTTTGAGCTTCTAGTCATGAAATCTATGCAGCCTACTCAATCACTTTTTTATAGCTACTGTTTACAGGCCTCCTGGGCCATATACAGCGTTTCTCACTGAGTTCCCTGAATTCCTATCAGACCTTGTAGTCATTGCAGATAATATTCTAATCTTTGGTGACTTTAATATTCACATGGAAAAGTCCACAGACCCACTCCAAAAGGCTTTTGGAGCCATCATCGACTCAGTGGGTTTTGTCCAACATGTCTCTGGACCCACTCACTGTCACAGTCATACGCTGGACCTAGTTTTGTCCCATGGAATAAATGTTGTGGATCTTAATGTTTTTCCTCATAATCTTGGACTATCGGACCACCATTTTATTACGTTTGCAATTGCAACAAATAATCTGCTCAGACCCCAACCAAGGAACATCAAAAGTCGTGCTATAAATTCACAGACAACACAAAGATTCCTTGATGCGCTTCCAGACTCCCTCTGCCTACCCAAGGACGCCAGAGGACAAAAATCCGTTAACCACCTAACTGAGGATCTCAATTTAACCTTGCGCAATACTCTAGATGCAGTTGCACCCCTAAAAACAAAAAAAATGTCTCATAAGAAACTAGCTCCCTGGTACACAGAAAATACCCGAGCTCTGAAGCAAGCTTCCAGAAAATTGGAACGGAAATGGCGCCACACCAAACTGGAAGTCTTCCGACTAGCTTGGAAGGACGGTACTGAGCCCTTACTGCTGCTCGATCGTCCTATTTTTCTAACTTAATTGAGGAAAATAAGAACAATCCGAAATTCCTTTTTGATACTGTGGCAAAGCTAACTAAAAAGCAGCATTCCCCAAGAGAGGATGACTTTCACTTTAGCAGTGATAAATTCATGAACTTCTTTGAGGAAAAGATTATGATTATTAGAAAGCAAATTACGGACTCCTCTTTAAACCTGCGTATTCCTCCAAACCTCAGTTGTCCTGAGTCTGCACAACTCTGCCAGGACCTAGGATCAAGAGAGACGCTCAAGTGTTTTAGTACTATATCTCTTGACACAATGATGAAAATAATCATGGCCTCTAAACCTTCAAGCTGTATACTGGACCCTATTCCAACTAAACTACTGAAAGAGCTGCTTCCTGTGCTTGGCCCTCATATGTTGAACATAATAAACGGCTCTCTATCCACTGGATGTGTACCAAACTCACTAAAAGTGGCAGTAATAAAGCCTCTCTTGAAAAAGCCAAACCTTGACCCAGAAAATATAAAAAACTATCGGCCTATATCGAATCTTCCATTCCTCTCAAAGATTTTAGAGAAGGCTGTTGCGCAGCAACTCACTGCCTTCCTGAAGACAAACAATGTATACGAAATGCTTCAGTTTGGTTTTAGACCCCATCATAGCACTGAGACGGCACTTGTGAAGGTGGTAAATGACATTTTAATGGCATCGGACCGAGGCTCTGCATCTGTCCTCGTGCTCCTAGACCTTAGTGCTGCTTTTGATACCATCGATCACCACATTCTTTTGGAGAGATTGGAAACCCAAATTGGTCTACACGGACATGTTCTGGCCTGGTTTAGGTCTTATCTGTCGGAAAGATATCAGTTTGTCTCTGTGAATGGTTTGTCCTCTGACAAATCAACTGTAAATTTCGGTGTTCCTCAAGGTTCTGTTTTAGGACCACTATTGTTTTCACTATATATTTTACCTCTTGGGGATGTTATTCGAAAACATAATGTAAACTTTCACTGCTATGCGGATGACACACAGCTGTACATTTCAATGAAACATGGTGAAGCCCCAAAATTGCCCTCGCTAGAAGCATGTGTTTCAGACATAAGGAAGTGGATGGCTGCAAACTTTCTACTATTAAACTCGGACAAAACAGAGATGCTTGTTCTAGGTCCCAAGAAACAAAGAGATCTTCTGTTGAATCTGACAATTAATCTTAATGGTTGTACAGTCGTCTCAAATAAAACTGTGAAGGACCTCGGCGTTACTCTGGACCCTGATCTCTTTTTGAAGAACATATCAAGACCATTTCGAGGACAGCTTTTTTCCATCTACGTAACATTGCAAAAATCAGAAACTTTCTGTCCAAAAATTATGCAGAAAAATTAATCCATGCTTTTGTCACTTCTAGGTTAGACTACTGCAATGCTCTATTTTCCGGCTACCCGGATAAAGCACTAAATAAACTTCAGTTAGTGCTAAATACGGCTGCTAGAATCCTGACTAGAACCAAAAAATTTGATCATATTACTCCAGTGCTAGCCTCTCTACACTGGCTTCCTGTCAAAGCAAGGGCTGATTTCAAGGTTTTACTGCTAACCTACAAAGCATTACATGGGCTTGCTCCTACCTACCTCTCTGATTTGGTCCTGCCGTACATACCTACACGTACGCTACGGTCACAAGACGAGGCCTCCTAATTGTCCCTAGAATTTCTAAGCAAACAGCTGGAGGCAGGGCTTTCTCCTATAGAGCTCCATTTTTATGGAACGGTCTGCCTACCCATGTCAGAGACGCAAACTCGGTCTCAACCTTTAAGTCTTTACTGAAGACTCATCTCTTCAGTGGGTCATATGATTGAGTGTAGTCTGGCCCAGGAGTGGGAAGGTGAACGGAAAGGCTCTGGAGCAACGAACCGCCCTTGCTGTCTCTGCCTGGCCGGTTCCCCTCTTTCCACTGGGATTCTCTGCCTCTAACCCTGTTACGGGGCTGAGTCACTGGCTTGCTGGGGCTCTCTCGTGCCGTCCCTGGGGGGTGCGTCACCTGGGTGGGTTGATTCACTGTTGTGGTCGGCCTGTCTGGGTTGGCGCCCCCCTTGGGTTGTACCGTGGCGGAGATCTTTGTGGGCTATACTCGGCCTTGTCTCAGGATGGTAAGTTGGTGGTTGAAGATATCCCTCTAGTGGTGTGGGGGCTGTGCTTTGGCAAAGTGGGTGGGGTTATATCCTTCCTGTTTGGCCCTGTCCGGGGTGTCCTCGGATGGGGCCACAGTGTCTCCTGACCCCTCCTGTCTCAGCCTCCAGTATTTATGCTGCAGTAGTTTATGTGTCGGGGGGCTAGGGTCAGTTTGTTATATCTGGAGTACTTCTCCTGTCCTATTCGGTGTCCTGTGTGAATCTAAGTGTGCGTTCTCTAATTCTCTCCTTCTCTCTTTCTTTCTCTCTCTCGGAGGACCTGAGCCCTAGGACCATGCCCCAGGACTACCTGACATGATGACTCCTTGCTGTCCCCAGTCCACCTGGCCATGCTGCTGCTCCAGTTTCAACTGGCCTGGGCCCTAGGACCATGTCCCAGGACTACCTGACATGATGACTCCTTGCTGTCCCCAGTCCACCTGGCCATGCTGCTGCTCCAGTTTCAACTGTTCTGCCTTACTATTATTCAACCATGCTGGTCATTTATGAACATTTGAACATCTTGGCCACGTTCTGTTATAATCTCCACCCGGCACAGCCAGAAGAGGACTGGCCACCCCACATATGCTCTCTCTAATTCTCTCTTTCTTTCTCTCTCTCGGAGGACCTGAGCCCTAGGACCGTGCCCCAGGACTACCTGACATGATGGCTCCTTGCTGTCCCCAGTCCACCTGACTGTGCTGCTGCTCCAGTTTCAACTGTTCTGCCTTATTATTATTCGACCATGCTGGTCATTTATGAACATTTGAACATCTTGGTCATGTTCTGTTATAATCTCTACCCGGCACAGCCAGAATAGGACTGGCCACCCCACATAGCCCGGTTCCTCTCTAGGTTTCTTCCTAGGTTTTGGCCTTTCTAGGGAGTTTTTCCTAGCCACCGTGCTTTTACACCTGCATTGTTTGCTGTTTGGGGTTTTAGGCTGGGTTTCTGTACAGCACTTTGAGATATCAGCTGATGTACGAAGGGCTATATAAATCAATTTGATTTGATTTGATTAATGTTGTAAATGAGTATTGCAACAGGAAACTGAAGATTTTTAATGGAATATCTACATAGGCTTACAGAGGCCCATTATCAGCAACCATCACCCCTGTGTTCCAATAGCACGTTGTGTTAGCTAATCCAAATTCATCATTTTAAAAGGTTAATTGATCATTAGAAAACCCTTTTCCAATTATGTTGGCACAGCTGAAAACTGTTGTCCTGATTAAAGAAGCAATAAAACTGGCCTTCTTTGGACTCATTGAGTATCTGGAGCATCAACATTTGTGGGTTCGATTACAGGCTCAAAATGGCCAGAAACAAAGATCTTCTGAATCTCATCAGTATATTCATGTTCTGAGAAATGAAGGCCATTCTATGTGAGAAATTGCCAAAAAAGTGAAGATCTCGTACAAAGCTGTGTACATTTTTAGTTTTCTGGGATGTTCTGAGAACGTTTTACTCTGGTTCTGTGAAATTTGTCCTGGGATGTTTTTTTTAGGCAATCTGAGAATGGAAAATACAGGTTATTTGAAGGTAATTAAATATGTGACTGATCAGCTCTTATGTAGCAACATTTTTTATTGTTTTTTACATTGGATAAAAGTAGAGACTCAGCGATTAAAAAATGTTTTCTCATACACTACAATTGAGAAACAATGGGAACTTGTACACTCACTTTTGAGAAAAATGGCCTTTTAATGTTTTGGTACCTACTGTAGAGCTCTTATTTGCCTAAACTTATTCAGCATCATTCACACCCTCGTAAGCTTTAGCCACACCTATCTCTGCTTTTCCAACAGTCATGAAGGAGTTCCCACATAAGCTGAGCACTTGTTCCCTGCTTTTCCTTCACTCTGTGGTCCAACTCATCCCAAACCATCTCAATTGGGTTGAGGTCTGGTGATTGTGGAGGCCAGGTCATCTGATGCAGCGCTCCATCCCTCTCCATCTTGGTCAAATAGCCCTTCACAGCCTGGAGGTGTGTTGGGTCATTGTCCTGTTGAAAAACAAATAATAGTCCCACTAAGCGCAAACTAGATGAGATGGCATATCACTGCAGAATGCAGTGGTAGCCATGCTGGTTGAGTTTACCTAATCAATTGCAGACAGTGTCACCTGTAAAGCACCCCCGCATCACACCTCCTCCTCCATGCTTCACGGTGGGAACCGCACATGCAGAGATCATCCGTACATCTACTCTGCGTCTCACAAAGACATGGCGGTTGGAACCAAAAATCTTAAATTTGGACTCATCAGACCAAGGACAGATTTCCACTGGTCTAATGTCCATTGCTCATGTTTCTGTTATTGGAACTCTGTGAAACATTTATTTGGGCTGCAAATTCTGAGGCTGGTAATTGTAATGAACTTATCCTCTGCAGCAGAGTTAACTCTGGGTCTTCCTGTCCTGTGGCAGTCCTCATGAGAGACAGTTTCATCATAGCGCTTGATGGTTTTGCGACTGCAGTTGAAGAAACTTTAAAAGTTCTTGAATGTTTGACCTTCATGTCTTAAAGTAATGATGGTCTGTTGTTTCTCTTTGCTTATTTGAGCTGTTCTTGCCATAATATGAACTTGCTCTTTTTCCAAATAGGTGCTATCTTCTTTTTACCACCCCTACCTTGTCACAACACAACTGATTGGCTCAAACACATTAACTTCTTCGATATAGGGGGCGCTCTTTTAATTTTTGGATAAAAAAACGTTCCCGTTTTAAACAAGATATTTTGTCACGAAAAGATGCACGACTATGCATATAATTGACAGCTTTGGAATGAAAACAGTCTGACGTTTCCAAAACTGCAAATATATTATCTGTGAGTGCCACAGAACTGATGCTACAGGCGAAACCTAGATGAAATTTCAAACAGGAAATGCCCCAGATTTTGAAGGCGCTGTGTTCCAATGTCTCCTTATATGGCTGTGAAGGCGCAAGGAATGAGCCTACACTTTCTGTCGTTTCCCCAAGGTGTCTGCAGCATTGTGACGTATTTGTAGGCATATCATTGGAAGATTGACCCTAAGAGACTTCATTTACCAGGTGCTCGCTTGGTGTCCTCCGTTGCAATTATTGCGTAATCTCCAGCTGCGTGTATTTTTCCATTTGCGTCAGAGGAGAAACCCAACTGCCACAAATTACTTATCATCGAATAGATATGTGAAAAACACCTTGAGGATTGATTCTAAACAACGTTTGCCATGTTTCTGTCGATATTATGGAGTTAATTTGGAAAAAAGTTTGGCGTTGTAATGACTGAATTTTCGGGGGTTATTCTTAGCCAAACGTGATGAACAAAACGGAGCGATTTCTCCTACACAAATAATCTTTTTGGAAAAACGGAACATTTGCTATCTAACTGAGAGTCTCCTCATTAATAACATCCAAAGTTCTTCAAAGGTAAATGATTCTATTTGAATGCTTTTCTTGTTTTTGTGAAAATGTTGCCTGCAGAATGCTAGGCTTAATGCTATGCTAGCTATCAATACTCTTACACAAATGCTTGTGTAGCTATGGTTGAAAAGCATATTTTGAAAATCTGAGATGACAGTGTTGTTAACAAAAGGCTAAGCTTGTGAGCCAATATATTTATTTAATTTCATTTGCGATTTTCATGAATAGTTAACGTTACGTTATGGTAATGAGCTTGAGGCTATGATTACGCTCCCGGATACGGGATTGCTCGACGCAAGAAGTTAAGAAGGAAAGAAATTAAACAAATACATTTTTAACAAGGCACACCAGTTGAAATGTATTTCAGGTGACTACCTCATGAAGTTGGTAGAGAGAATGCCAAGTGTGTGCAAAGCTTTACCTACTCGTCAGCAAATTCTTACAAGGCACCCCGCCCTCCTCCCCCTTTTTCTCAGTCTTTTCTTCACGCTGATGACAGGGATTTGGGCCTTGTCTTGGCAAAACAGCATATCCTTTGCGTTCTACTCATTAAAGAAGAAATCTTTGTCCAGTTCGAGGTGAGTAATCGCTGTTCTGTAGTCCAGAAGCTGTTTTCGGTCATAAGAGACGGTAGCAGCAACATTATGTATAAAATTTGTTACAAGCAAAAAACAAACAAAATAGCACAGTTGGTTAGGAACTCGTAAAACGGCAACCATCCCCTCCGGCGCCATTATTAAATGTATCTACTGTTACACACCGTATGTACCTGTATGTATAGAGCATAATGTATTTACTGTTTTATTCACATTTTCCATTAAAACTAAAGTAAAACTAAAAGTAAATGCATGCTCTTCAACCAATCGCTGCCTGCACCTGCCCGCCTGTCCAACATCACTACTCTGGACAGCTCTGACTTAGAATACGTGGACAACCACAAATACCTAGGTGTCTGGTTAGACTGTAAACTCTCCTTCCAGACCCACATCAAACATCTCCAATCCAAAGTTAAATCTAGAATTGGCTTCCTATTTCGCAACAAAGCATCCTTCACGCATGCTGCCAAACATACCCTTGTAAAATTGACCATCCTACCAATCCTCGACTTTGCCTCCAATACCCTACTCAACAAATTGGATGCAGTCTATCACAGTGCAATCCGTTTTGTCACCTAAGACCCATATACTACCCACCATTGCGACCTGTACGCTCTCGTTGGCTGGCCCTCGGTTCATACTCGTCGCCAAACCCACTGGCTCCATGTCACCTACAAGACCCTGCTAGGTAAAGTCCCCCCTTATCTCAGCTCGCTGTTCACCATAGCATCACCCACCTGTAGCACGCGCTCCAGCAGGTATATCTCTCTGGTCACCCCCAAAACCAATGCTTTCTTTGGCAGTCTCTCCTTCCAGTTCTCTGCTGCCAATGACTGGAACGAACTACAAAAATCTCTGAAACTGGAAACACTTATCTCCCTCACTAGCTTTAAGCACCAACTGTCAGAGCAGCTCACAGATTACTGCACCTGTACATAGCCCACCTATAATTTAGCCCAAACAACTACCTCTTTCCCAACTGTATTTAATTTATTTATTTATTTTGCTCCTTTGCACCCCATTATTTTTATTTCTACTTTGCACATTCTTCCACTGCAAATCTACCATTCCAGTGTTTTACTTGCTATATTGTATTTACTTTGCCACCATGGCCTTTTTTTTGCCTTTACCTCCCTTATCTCACCTCATTTGCTCACATCGTATAGACTTGTTTATACTGTATTATTGACTGTATGTTTGTTTTACTCCATGTGTAACTCTGTGTCATTGTATGTGTCGAACTGCTTTGCCAGGTCGCAATTGTAAATGACAACTTGTTCTCAACTTGCCTACCTGGTTAAATAAAGGTGAAATATATACAGTGCCTTGCGAAAGTATTTGGCCCCTTTGAACTTTGCGACCTTTTGCCACATTTCAGGCTTCAAACATAAATATATAAAACTGTATTTTTTTTGTGAAGAATCAACAAAAAGTGGGACACAATCATGAAGTCGAACGACATTTATTGGATATTTCAAACTTTTTTAACAGATCAAAAACTGAAAAATTGTGCGTGCAAAATTATTCAGCCCCCTTAAGTTAATATTTTGTAGCGCCGCCTTTTGCTGCGATTACAGCTGTAAGTCGCTTGGGGTATGTCTCTATCAGTTTTGCACATCGAGAGACTGAAATTTTTTCCCATTTCTCCTTGCAAAACAGCTCGAGCTCAGTGAGGTTGGATGGAGAGCATTTGTGAACAGCAGTTTTCAGTTCTTTCCACAGATTCTCGATTGGATTCAGGTCTGGACTTTGACTTGGCCATTCTAACACCTGGATATGTTTATTTTTGAACCATTCCATTGTAGATTTTGCTTTATGTTTTGGATCATTGTCTTGTTGGAAGACAAATCTCCGTCCCAGTCTCAGGTCTTTTGCAGACTCCATCAGGTTTTCTTCCAGAATGGTCCTGTATTTGGCTCCATCCATCTTCCCATCAATTTAAACCATCTTCCCTGTCCCTGCTGAATAAAATCAGGCCCAAACCATGATGCCGCCACCACCATGTTTGACAGTGGGGATGGTGTGTTCAGGGTGATGAGCTGTGTTGCTTTTACGCCAAACATAACGTTTTGCATTGTTGCCAAAAAGTTCAATTTTGGTTTCATCTGACCAGAGCACCTTCTTCCACATGTTTGGTGTGTCTCCCAGGTGGCTTGTGGCAAACTTTAAACAACACTTTTTATGGATATCTTTAAGAAATGGCTTTCTTCTTGTCACTCTTCCATAAAGGCCAGATTTGTGCAATATACGACTGATTGTTGTCCTATGGACAGAGTCTCCCACCTCAGCTGTAGATCTCTGCAGTTCATCCAGAGTGATCATGGGCCTCTTGGCTGCATCTCTGATCAGTCTTCTCCTAGTATGAGCTGAAAGTTTAGAGGGACGGCCAGGTCTTGGTAGATTTGCAGTGGTCTGATACTCCTTCCATTTCAATATTATCGCTTGCACAGTGCTCCTTGGGATGTTTAAAGCTTGGGAAATCTTTTTGTATCCAAATCCGGCTTTAAACTTCTTCAAAACAGTATCTCGGACCTGCCTGGTGTGTTCCTTGTTCTTCATGATGCTCTCTGCGCTTTTAACGGACCTCTGAGACTATCACAGTGCAGGTGCATTTATACGAAGACTTGATTACACACAGGTGGATTGTATTTATCATTAGTCATTTAGGTCAACATTGGATCATTCAGAGATCCTCACTTAACTTCTGGAGAGTTTGCTGCACTGAAAGTAAAGGGGCTGAATAATTTTGCACGCCCAATTTTTCAGTTTTTGATTTGTTAAAAAAGTTTGAAATATCCAATAAATGTCGTTCCACTTCATGATTGTGTCCCACTTGTTGATTCTTCACAAAAAAATACAGTTTTATATCTTTATGTTTGAAGCCTGAAATGTGGCAAAAGGTCGCAAAGTTCAAGGGGGCCGAATACTTTCGCAAGGCACTGTATATATTTTTACTGGTGACAAATTATGCCTTTTGTTATAACGTCTTTGTTCTGACAGGCTTGAAGCTGGCAGAAGTACTCATAAAAGGACTGGATGTTGTGCTGGAGCATATGTACAGTTGAAGTCGAAAGTTTACATACGTTTAGGTTGGAGTCATTAAAACTCTTTTTTTCAAACACTCCACAAATTTCTTGTTGACAAACTATAAGTCGGCAAGTCGGTTAGGACATCTACTTTGTGCATGACACAAGTCATTTTTCCAACAATTGTTTACAGACAGATTATTTCACTTATAATTAACTGTAATCACAATTCCAGTGGGTCAGAAATGTACATACACTAAGTTGACTGTGCCTTTAAAGAGCTTGGAAAATTCCGGAAAATGATGTCATGGCTTTAGAAGCTTCTGATAGGCTAATTGACATCATTCGAGTCAATTGGAGGTGTACCTGTGGATGTATTTCAAAGCCTACCTTCAAACTCAGTGCATCTTTGCTTGACATCATGGTAAAATCAAAAGAAATCAGCCAAGACCTCAGAAAAAACATTGTAGACCTCCACAAGTCTGGTTCATCTTTGGGAGGAATTTCCAAATGCCTGAAGGTACCACGTTCATCTGTACAAACAATAGTATGCAAGTATAAACATCACGGGACCACGCAGCCAACATACCGCTCAGGAAGGAGACGCATTCTGTCTCCTAGAGATGAACGGTACTTTGGTGCGAAAAGTGCAAGTCAATCCCAGAACAACAGCAAAGGACCTTGTGAAGATGCTGGTGGAGACAGGTACAAAAGTATCTATATCCACAGTAAAACAAGTCCTATATCGACATAACCTGAAAGGTCGCTCAGCAAGGAAGAAGCCACTGCTCCAAAACTGCCATAAAAAAGCCAGACTACGGTTTGCAGCTGCACATGGGGACAAAGATCGTACTTTTTGGAGAAATGTCCTCTGGTCTGATGAAACAAAAATAGAACAGTTTGGCTATAATGACCATTATTATGTTTGGAGGAAAAAGGGGGAGGCTTGCAAGCAGAAGAACACCATCCCAACCGTGAAGCACGGTGTGGCATCATCATGTTGTGGGGGTGCTTTGCTGCAGGAAGGACTGGTGCACAAAATAGATGGCATCATGAGGAGGGAACATTATGTGGATATATTGAAGCAACATTGTTAAGGGAATTTTTATCAATGATGACTAATTATGTATACATTTCAATCAGGACTGACTAATCAGAATACTATTATGTTACTGTATATGTACTAATCCGAATACTATTATGTTACTGTATATGTACTAATCAGAATACTATTATGTTGCTGTATATGTATGAGTTTTCTTTCTTGATCCCAGTACTGAATATAATGTGTGTGAATGTCGTCAAGAGTTAGAACAATGACTGTCTGTTCCTTGGTAGGAATGAATGAACGATATCTTCAGACTGGCTAGAATGCTCATCTACACGAGAAGACCTTGGCTCGTAAATGGTATTAAATTGGTAGGGAGACGGATGTGGGAAGGCTTGAGATACAGCCTTTGTACTGGAACGGAGATGGCACGGGTTGGTGCTAAAACTAATGACGTCATTTTCAGTTTATAACCTGTGGTAAACTGTATCATATTCAGTACTCTTGTGAATAAACTCTGCTGGTTGACTTTAAGACTGGGCTCTGTCCATTATTATAGAATAAGGGTCTTACAAATCCTTATGACTTGACAGAGTGTTTAATTTTAATTGGGTATTAAAACAGAGCAATTTAATTCCTGTAACAAACATCTCCAGAAGTTAACGCTTGGTCGCAAATGGGTCTTCTAAATGGACAATGACCCCAAGCATACTTCCAAAGTTGTGGTAAAATGGCTTAAGGACAACCAAGTCAAGGTATTGGAGTGGCCATCACAACGTCCTGACCTTAATCCAATAGACAATGTGTTGGCAGAACTGAAAATGCGTGTGCGAGCAAGGAGGCCTACAAACCTGACTCAGTTACACCAGCTCTGTCAGGAGGAATGGGCTAAAATTCACCCAACTTATTGTGGGAAGCTTGTGGGAGGCTACCTGAAGCGTTTTACCTAAGTTAAACAATTTAAAGGCAATGCTACTAAATACTAATTGAGTGTATGTAAACTTCTGACCCACTGGGAATGTGATGAAAGAAATAAAAGCTGAAATGAATAATTCTCTCTACTATTATTCTGACGTTTCACATTCTTAAAATAAAGTGGTGATTCTAACTGACGTAAAACAGGGAATTTGTACTTGGATTAAATGTCAGGAATTGTGAAAAACTGAGTTTAAATGTATTTGGCTATGGTGTATGTAAACTTCCGACTTCAGCTGTATATTTTTTAGATATTTTAAAAAACCTTTAGGACACGTTATGCAGAAGTACTGAAATTCTCATAGAAGAACGTTGTATTCTTAACGTTCTCTCAACTATTTGAGAACACTCCATTGTCAAACCAGTTGAAGAACGTCTCTAGAACATTACCCAAAATGGTATTAAATGTAAACATGTTTGAAGAAACTTCTGTTAAAGTAATGAAATACCAATAAAATAACGTTTTGTGCTGGGAATGTTCCAAAGCCAAGCAATTTTATTGCACCATTCCCTGAAAGTTGTGGGAAGGTGGTAAAAATAAGGATGGGACAACAACGCTCTCACCAAACTTTAAAAAACCTATGGTTCTCAGAACGTTATGTGCTAGCTGGGTAGGCTATATCCTCACCTCCACCAGTTTGACTATGTTGAGATGGTCCAGCTTCCTGAGTATGGCAATCTCCTGGTAGACCCTCTCCAGGGGGCCTAGGACTTTGGGCTGCTCTCCTTGGACCGCCACCTTGGGTCCTCTAGGAGGGGGGCGACCTGCAGGGAATCAAAACAGCCACACAAACCACCAACCTCACGTTAGCTGACAATTCCATTAAATTCAATACAATTGTATTAATCTCTTCAGGTGCAATTAAGAAAGGCAATTTACTTGAAAGCATCCTAATCAACACCCTCCACAACAAAGTCCCTGTTAGCAGTCTCACAAAGCAAATATGAGACACAAGTCAATAATTATACTTAAAATCACTCATATCTGGGTACATGCTACTGCTTAAGATTAGTGTGACCACATTTAAAATACCCAATTGTGGGGACAAGGGAATGATTTTGAGGGACATTCACGAGACAGACTAGTGTAGCTTACGTAGAACAGCGAGTGTGAAACTGAATGGGATTTTTCTATTCATATTTTAATAGGCTTCATATAGCCTTCCATTTGTATTTCATATGAATACTTTTGCTCATTCAATCAGATCACTCACATAGGCCTACGGCATTGCACCAAATCTTGTTTCATAAACATCTAATCTGTTCTTCAGAACTAAAGATTTGCTTGTTTTGACTGTTGACCAATGACCAGTCATCAGCATTGGCGCACAAAAATGGGCGAACATATGTCACGCCCTGACCTTAGAGAGACTTTTTTCAAGTCTCTTTTTGGTTTGGTCAGGGTGTGATTTGGGTGGGCATTATATGTCCTTTATTTCTATGATTTGTGTTTCTATGTGTTGGCCGGGTATGGTTCTCAATCAGGGACAGCTGTCTATCGTTGTCTCTGATTGGGAATCATACTTAGGTAGCCCTTTTTCCCTCCTTTTGTTGTGGGTAGTTAACTTTGTTTGTGGCACTTAGCCCTGTAAGCGTCACGTTTGTGTCTTGTTTTGTTGCCGTCATTCCGAAATAAAAAGTAATGTACGCTCACCACGCTGCGCTTTGGTCTTTTTCCCATGACGGCCGTGACAACATATCCAGATTAGTGACCTGAAAGCGGTTGTTTCATTTTCTATGGGTTTTCATGGCAAAAACAGAGTAGCCTACCTACACTCATATTATCCATATAAAATAAAGTTTAGCAATCTGCTACAGACGCATCTTTGCCAGACCTGGTGATGATTCCACTGATTATTTTCATATTTCAAATAGGCCTAGTTCGGGTGCGTTTCTAATTATATACCTCAGTGGTTATGTGTCTAGAGATAGCTGTAACATCGTACTACCTGCAATACTTATGGGATGGAGATGTAACATATTCTGACAAATGAATTACAATATTTGTAAGGAAGAAAAAAGCTAGACAAATCATGTTTTCCATCAGATCTTGCATCCTCCGCTGTGTACAGGTAGACCATATGTTCCTGCTTGCTCTGGACTCCAGAGAAGTGAAAATGTGACATGATATCCTTAGTTGATACTGACTGCTAACATAAATGACTTTCAGCTCAAAATGCAGGTCTAAAACCCAGGTTATTTCTATATCTTGTGTTTTGAAAATGCATCACCGTTTATGGCTATAATTACAAGCTACATTTGCGCAGCGACCTGCTCTTAGAATGCACGTCTTGGACTTGACTTGAGACTCGACACATTGTACTTGGGAGTCGACTTGAGAACGGGATCTTGTGACTCAAATAATAGTGACTTAGGCCTCCTTACTTTTGTAGCTCTTCGTATGTAGTCCTCTCCAAGCTGTTCTCTCTAAATTTAGCTGGAATTTTGCCCGAAACGATTTGACAAATGTGATTGGTTGACGATATGACATTGGCCCACGTCTCAATTTTGCGCTGCACAGAATAACAGATCTCAACAGCAGTTGGCAGCAATTGGAGAAGTGTTTTACATCACCAGTGCCACATCCTTATGATATACAGTGCATTCGGAAAGCATTCAGACCCCTTTCCCTTTTCCACATTTTGTGCCTTATTCATCAATCAGCACACAATAAATACCCCATAATCACAAAGCAAAAACAGGTTTTCTACATTTTTGCAAACGTATTAAAAATTAAAAACAGAAATACCTTATTTACATAAGTGTTCAGACCCTTTGCTATGAGACTCGAAATGTAGCTCAAGTGTGTCCTGTTTCCATTGATCATCCTTGAGATGTTTCATCAACTTTCTGGGAGTCCACTTGTGGTAAATTCAATTGATTAAACATGATTTGGAAAGGCACACAGCTGTCTATATAAAGTCCCACAGTTGACCGTGCATGTCAGAGCAAATACCAAGCCATGAGGTCAAAGGGATTATCCGTAGAGCTCCGAGACAGGATTGTGTCGAGGCACAGATCTGGGGAAGGGTAGCCAAAACATTTCTGCAGGATTGACGGTCTAGAACACAGTGGCCTCCATCATTCTTAAATGGAAAAAGTCTGGAACCAGCAAGACTCTTCATAGAACTGGCCGCCCGGCCAAACTGAGCAATCAGGGGAGAAGGGCCTTGGTCAGGGAGGTGACATCTCTGGAGAGACCTGAAAATAGCTGTGCAGCGACACTCCCCATCCAACCTGCCAGAGCTTGAGAGGATCTGCAGAGCTGAATGGGAGAAACTCCCCAAATACAGGTGTGCCAAGCTTGTAGAGTCATACCCAAGAAGACCTGAGACTGTAATCGCTGCCAAAGGCGCTTCAACAAAGTACTGAGTAAAGGGTCTGAATACTTAAGTAAATGTTATATTTCAGTTTGTTATTTTTAATACATTTCCAAACATTTCTAAAAACCTGTTTTTGCTTTGTCATTATGGGGTATTGTGCGTAGATTGATGAGGGGGAAACAACGATTTCATTAATTTTAGAATAAAGCTGTAACTTAACACTTTGAAAAAGTAACGGGGTCTGAATACTTTCCCGAATGCACTGTATATCTTGTCATAAGTGCAACCCCAAAAGACAGGTTGGAATGTATGACTGAAATACAGGACGAATCAACCTTTTTTTGTTGTAAATTAGTGGTGTTTTAATTTGTTGTTAAAATGCAGGATTGTTTGGTTGCAGGACGTGGGACACTGAAATGTGTGACTGCCCCGTCCAATCTGGAGCATGTGGTCACACTACTTAACATCCTATCTGTATCCTTTGTTTGATGGTCCTTTGAGCTGGATTGTAATTATATAATATATTCCATTTAGAAGACACTTTTATCCAACATGACTTACAGTCATGCGTGTATACATTGTTTACGTGTGGGTGGTACAGGGAAATCAAAGTCACCAACTGAGCTCCAGAGGACCAGAGACCAATGAGTGTTGAATGTGTAAAAGCCAAACCGTGTTCCACGTACGTGGGAATCCATACTGCTTCATCAGCTTCTTCTTGGACACCACCTTCATGGCCTGGAAGAGAAGGAGAGGGGGATGAGATTGGTGATATTGGTGAGCTAACATGCCATATATTTCATTCTGGTCACTCACTCACTATTAGTTGAATCACTATAACGACCATACAGTGCACTTTAGTGCAGAACAGATTTGAGTACATCAAGTTTATTCAATAATGTTTGTTAATTCATTAATCCATCCATTTATTTATCCATCCATCCATCCATCCAATGCTGAACAGGATTAAGAGAGAGAGAGACTAACAAACAGGGGCTTACTATGTACTGTACATACAGAACAGCTGCTTTTTTTTAAAGGTGTAAAGTCTGAAGTCTTTCGGCATTCAATAAATGTCATTCATTAGCGTTCAGTACACAATGGTCGGCGTGACACTCGCAGTCAAAGCATCCTAATTTCTAGTGAAATGGATGGCATAATAACATCTCTAACTTCCTGGATTCATTTCCATATTAATAAAAGAAAAGCTTTCATAAATATTGTTTCTTGTGCTAATGACGTACTTAAAATTCCCAGGACCACTCACTCTGCGGGTGGGTAAGTGATTGCATAAATGACTCTAGAAATGAAGTGATACATGGTGGAATACGCGAGTAAAACGCGAGTAAACGCGAGTAAAACCAAATGCATGCTTTTCAACCGATCGCTGCCTGCACCCGCATGCCCGACTAGCATCACCACCCTGGATGGTTCCAACCTTGAATATGTGGACATCTATAAGTACCTAGGTGTCTGGCTAGACTGCAAACTCTCCTTCCAGACTCATCAAACATCTCCAATCAAAAATCAAATCCAGAGTCGGCTTTCTATTCCGCAACAAAGCCTCCTTCACTCACGCTGCCAAGCTTACCCTAGTAAAACTGACTATCCTACCGATCCTCGACTTCGGCGATGTCATCTACAAAATGGCTTCCAACACTCTACTCAGCAAACTGGATGCAGTCTATCACAGTGCCATCCGTTTTGTCACTAAAGCACCTTATACCACCCACCACTGCGACTTGTATGCTCTAGTCGGCTGGCCCTCACTACATATTCGTCGCCAGACCCACTGGCTCCAGGTCATTTACAAGTCCATGCTAGGTAAAGCTCCGCCTTATCTCAGTTCACTGGTCACGATGGCAACACCCATCCGTAGCACGCGCTCCAGCAGGTGTATCTCACTGATCATCCCTAAAGCCAACACCTCATTTGGCCGCCTTTCGTTCCAGTACTCTGCTGCCTGTGACTGGAACGAATTGCAAAAATCGCTGAAGTTGGAGACTTTTATCTCCCTCACCAACTTCAAACATCAGCTATCCGAGCAGCTAACCGATCGCTGCAGCTGTACATAGTCTATAGGTAAATAGCTCACCCTTTTCACCTACCTCATTCCCATACTGTTTTTATACTGTTTTTATTTATTTACTTTTCTGCTCTTTTGCACACCAATATCTCTACCTGTACATGCCCATCTGATCATTTATCACTCCAGTGTTAATCTGCAAAATTGTATTATTCGCCTACCTCCTCATGCCTTTTGCACACATTGTATATAGACTGCCCATTTTTTCTACTGTGTTATTGACTTGCTAATTGTTTACTCCATGTGTAACTCTGTGTTGTCTGTTCACACTGCTATGCTTTATCTTGGCCAGGTCGCAGTTGCAAATGAGAACTTGTTCTCAACTAGCCTACCTGGTTAAATAAAGGTGAAATAAAAAATAAAAAAATAAAAATAATGCTTCTGTTAAGGAAGGGTTCACTTCTGTTAGTGACTAGTTTAACTCTACTAGCTACCATGTAGAATACAGTTATGGTAATGACTCCAGGAAGCCAGCTGATGGTCCAATACTGGAGCCTACAGTTTGTTACCATGCAGTAGGTCTACAAGGTGCGGTGGCCACTGGCCATACATTCAAATATAAACTCGTTAACGAGTTACCTACAGTAATGCTATTGAAGTTCAATCCTACACTTTTTTCTGTAAGTAAAGTCTTTCAATCCTTCCGCTCAGGATAGAATTAAAAACATTCTGTGACATCACATCTTCAGAGTATTCTGGTGTTCAAATGATGCGAGAGCCCAGTTCCTTCAGTGGCACACACACACACACACACACACACACACACACACACACACACACACACACACACACACACACACACACACACACACACACACACACACACACACACACACACACACACACACACACACACACACATCTAGTTACCTTCTCCTCTATAGCACTAATTATGTGTTATTTCCTTGCACCTGCGGATTAAATGTATTTTTGTGTTGGCTAATGAATAAGACCCATCTGAAAGCATCACACAGCATTATTAATGGCAGCATTCATATTCTCCCTGTGTGTGTAATGTTAAGGATATCAGATGCTGTTCAGACACGATGATGAAGGACCATGGATGGTGCATATTTTATAGGAGATCATTTCTATTTCTCCCAGTAACACCACCATGCTAGTACATTCCCTGATTCTGTGTGTAATGTCAGGGACATCAGACTAGTCGTTGTTCAGCGGATGAAAAGGATGAATGGATAGTGCATATCTCAGAGGAGAGATGTTTTTTCATTCTGTTAATTCCACTGCTACAGTACCACCATCAGTAGTGTTGCTAGTTATTCACAACATTGGAGCCTATTCAAGATCCAACAGATCCACAGATGACGCAATCTCTATTGCACTCCACACGGCCCCACATAGACAAAAGGAACATCGACATGAGAATGCTGTTCATTGACTATAGCTCAGCGTTAAACACCATAGCGCCCTCCAAGCTTATCCCTAAGTTAAGGACCCTGGAACTGAACACTTCCCTTTGCAACTGGATCCTGGACGGGCCGCCCCCCAGGTGGTGAGGGTAGGCAACAACACATCCGCCATGCTGACCCTCAACACGGAGGCCCCTCTAAGGTGCGTGCTTAGTCCCCTTCTGTATTCCCTGTTCACCCACAACTGCGTGGCCCTGTACAACTGCAACACCATCATTAAGTTTGCCGACAACACACCGGTGGTGTGCCTATCGTGAGATTTTGAGTGAAAACCTCCTTCCATCAACAAGGGCATTGAAGATGAAACGTGGCTGGGTCTTTCAGCATGACAATGATCCCAAACACACCGCCCGGGCAACGAAGTAGTGGCTTCGTAAGAAGCATTTCAAGGTCCTGGAGTGGCCTAGCCAGTCTCCAGATCTCAACCCCATAGAAAATCTTTGGAGGGAGTTGAAAGTCCGTGTTGCCCAGCAACAGCCCCCAAAACATCACTGCTCTAGAGGAGATCTGCATGGAGGAATGGGCCAAAATACCAGCAGCAGTGTGTGAAAACCTTGTGAAGACGTTTGACCTCTGTCATTGCCAACAAAGGGCATATAACAAAGTATTGAGATAAGTATTTGGTCAATAACAAACGTTTATTTTCCACCATCATTTGCAAATCAATTCATAAAAAATCCTACAATGGGATTTTCTGTTTTTTTCTTCTCATTTTGTCTGTCATAGTTGAAATGTACCTATGATGAAAATTACAGGCCTCTCTCATCTTTTTAAGTGGGAGAACTTGCACAATTGGTGGCTGACTAAATACTTTTTTGCCCCACTGTATGTATACTGTAGCTAAGAAAGTAATACTAAGTGTATGTTATGTAGTAAGATGTTAGTAGTTCATGTACCTCACCCTAATAATTTTGTCTATTTACCCCTCTTAATTTTGCCTACTGTTCTGACTTGGTACACATGTAGCCTATAACCTGTTTTGGAGAAATGTAATAAATTAATATTGTAAGAGCTTTCATTGTCTGCTTATACGCCCCCTTTATTTATCCTATGGCTCTGACTTGGTGTACAGGGAGAACACTGTAAGAACGGCCCATGTTCTGAATTCTGTCACTGTACATTTCAAAGTGCAAAACAAATAATTACATTGAGTACGTCTGTCCTAGCTCGCTCATTAATCTCTTAATCAAAATTACGGATTGCCTCTTATCCACTTGTCGTAGTTTATACATCTCAATTGTCAGTAGAAACCACATTTGTTTAAGTAAATCAGCTATATCAGCTATGTTTTTTTAAACAGTAAATGAGGCTGCCAGACAAGGCTCCGCTGATAGTCAGGTGTAGCAGTGGTAAGATGTTGGGACTGATGTTGGGTCAGCTTTATGAAGGCCCTAACAGTTTGTGGGAACCGTTTGTTACCGTTATAGTGAAATTCATGTATTGTTTAGTGTTGTGTAGTGGCTTTGCTGGCATGCATCCCACTTTTAAAAATGTTTGCCCCACCAAGATTTACATGATCAAATCGCTTCTTCCATAATCTAAATGTGATTTCTGTCATTCTGAGCACCATGGGCCGACGCCCTAATGAGTTATGCACTCACTGCATATGGGTCCGGTCATGTTGTCGGGCGCCACATTTTCGGAAACCCTCTAGCAATGAGCCTGATATATTAAGGTAGCCCATGCTTGGTTATGATATTGTGGCTACTAGATCTGAAAGTCTTGTGTATAGAATATGTTTGGACATTATTTCAAGTTATTGAACCCACTTTATTTCTTGACTTACAGGGTATTTATTTAATTGCTTGAAACTCAATGTAAGAAATTTGAAAAGGTCATTTCAAATCGAAGTAAATTTGGAACAAGATGAAATTTGTAGTTATATACGACTATAGTCGTCCACTGATGTCCTATATGTCTTATCTGCTTTTCAAAAGGCCTGGGGTGGTCCTGATGACTATCTCAACAGATAAAAGTAATATTCCAAAAGGACACAAACTGCTAAGAGCCATACATAATCTGAATTCTCCACCACAGAAATAAATGATATTTTCATGAGTTCAAGGACAATCCCTCCCATGGTAAAGGGATTTACAGAGTCTTTGTAGTGCTGACAAGTTGAGGAGCATTGGTTTGTCAGAGCAAAGCGAGGGAAGCTAGGGAAGAGAGAAGAGAGAGGGAAGAGAAAGTCCTGCATATTATAAGGTGTGTCAGGGGAACGCTACGCAGGCAAAACCGTGTGTGTGTGTCTGTCTGTGTGTGTGTGTGTATGCTATGCAGGCAAAACTGCTGTTTTCAAAACACTACAGGGTAGGGAGTGCACTACTACTATGACCACTACAGTGCCAGAGAGAACACAATGAGCCTGTGGCAATGAGCTGACAGTGCAATTAGGCTGGATTACAAATGCATGAAGAGATAGCAAAATGCTTCTTCAATCACAAAGATTTAAATAACACTGACAGAAAATACCATCTCACTGATCTACTACTACAGCAGGGTTTCCAGAATTGCTCTCCTTCAGTTGAATGCACTCTTTGTCACTGTGGATAAGAGTGTTCACTTGCTAAATAACTTCATTTACATTTTAAAGTAACTGTCCAGCGAGAATCTCACTTTAAATGTGTATATTCTGTTAACTCATACCCAAATTATTTTGTTATTATTTTGTATACAATTATTTGTTTACAAAGCATAAATGAAAGAAAAATCACTTTAAAAAAAACACACCTTAAACTTGTATGTCAAACAGACTGTTTAAAAATGCTTGCTATTTCCTCATATAATGTGATGTTTAATTGTCATGAATATATTTCATGACCGCTATACACCCACACCATTCTGTTGTTAGGATACTCCCACACTATTTAAACACAGAAAAGCAGCTTTTTAACATACTTAATAAATACATTTTGGAAGGAAAACATTTTCACTCACATTGTAATAATAATAAAATAAATGATATGTCATATTCATCTCCAGGACCATCCTAACATCAACATATGTGAGAATTTTACATTTCTAGGTGTTGTAGTAAAAATTGGAGGAAGATAAGTGTTTCCAAGGTGTGCATTATGTGATTTTAATCAATTATGAGTAGGCGTTGCCAACTAGTTGTCTACTAATTGTCTACTATTTGGTTGATGTCATTGGAAAAACTTCTCTTCCTTTATCTTGTATACTACAAAACATAGAAACGTGCAATCTTCACATATGTTGATGTTAGGGTGGTGCTGGAGATGATGAATATGAAGTTAAAAACATTTTAAATGTTCCTTTAATTATAGGCAATGAAAACACTGGACGGTGACTTTAAATGATCAAATGTAACAACCTCCTTGTTTACAGTGGTGTACTGTACAGCTGACACCATGCAGGTCCCCTCCTGGCGATCCCTTCCTGTTGCACCCTCATATCCTTACTCATGTCGCTTTTATCCTCCATCCATGACTTGTAAAAGGACAACAGGATATTTTATTGGCCCCCTGCCTGCTGCCTCCAGCAGACACGTTGAGGACAGACAGTGACAACCACAGCCCCTGCTGTAGTACACCATTTCCATAGCAGTGGAGGCTGGAACCGGTTGTTAGTCATTAGAACATTTTTACAGTGTGTATCGTATCCACTAGGGTTGCACATTTTGGGGAATATTCAGAGGTGGAAAATGTCCATGGGAATTAACGGGAATATATGGGAAATAACGGGAATATAGGGGAATTAACAGGAATATATGGGAATTAGCAGAATTATATGCAAATTAATATTATTACCATGTAAATGTAGATATTTTTTTGCATTGGATATATTTACCACATCATATGGAGACAGAAACATAAACTTTTTTTTTACCTTATCATAAGTAGACATAATTGCAAATGATGAAATCTTTCCAATAGAAAAAAAACAAAAAAACGATTTAGTTACGAATTGAACTTCAATTAAATGAGTTGACTCTTCACATGGGATGATGTCACTGAACCAGAAAATAAAGGGAATATTAAATGATCCCCAATGATCCATCGCTTCTCCCAAAAACATTTTCAATTTACACCTGTAAAATGATAGTCTAGAAACTAAAGCTTTGGTTGTCTTCCTGTCAGGCTTCCATGTCTCCTCCCTGGACCTCCTCAATGTCCACCTTTTGAACATCAGACTCTGAGGCCTCATATTCACTGTCACTTTCCAACCTTGTTGAGGATGGCTTGTTGTCAGGCTCAAAAAGCCTCAAATTTGCCCAATGTCCACCAGTTTTTCAACCCTTGTAATGGTCAGCCTGTTGCATGCTTTGGTGTGTGTGTTCCCAAACAAGGACCAGTTGCGCACTGAGGTGGCTGATATTGGTGGGATTTGGAGGATGATGGAGGCAACAGGGGAAAGAGCCTCAGATCCACAAAGTCCATTCCACCAGGTGGCTGATGAGATATGTTGACACGACTGCCATATTGCATCTCCATCCCAAAGCCCTTGCTTGGAAGTGTACTTCGCCAGACTGCCAAGAACCTTGCCCTTATCCAGGCCAAGGTGGCGAGACACAGTAGTGATGACACCATAGGCCTTGTTGATCTCTGCACCAGACAGGATGCTTTTGCCAGCCTACTTGGGGTCCAACATGTAAGTCGTCATGCTTTTTGTTGTATTTCAGAAGCAGTTTCCTCTGCTTGGAGCAACAGTGAAGTGGGCAGGGCAGTACGGATTTCTTCTCTTACATCTGCAAGCAGAGTCTGAACATCAGACAGGATGGCATTGTCTCCCTCAATCCGTGCAGTGGCTACTACTATTGTCACACCCTGATCTGTTTCACCTGTCGTTGTGATTGTCTGCTTTTCTATTTTCTTTTACTAGTCCTCACGGTTTTGACCTTTGCCTGTTTTTCTGGATTCCATTCCCGCCTGCCTGACCATTCTGCCTGCCCTGACCTCGAGCCTGCCTGCCACTCTGTACCTCTGGAACTCTGAACTGATTTTGACCTTTTGCCTGTCCACAACTATTCTCTTCCCTACCCCTTTTGGACTCAAACCATCTGCCTCCTGTGTCTGCATCTGTGTCTCGCCTTGTGCCCTTATAGCTGTAGGTTTCAGGAGTTTCAGGCTGCTTACCACTCTCTCCCAAAATACATAATCCAGGAGGATCCTCTTGATGGGGCTGTCCATATCAGCAGACTGTGATAAGGCCATTTCTTGGAGAGACTCCTTCTCCTCCAGGAGACTGTCAAACACGATGACAACACCACCCCAATGGGTGTTGCTGAGCTGCTTCAATGTGGTGCTCTTATTCTTCTCACTTTGCTTGGTGAGGTAGATTGCTGCTATAACTGGATGACCCTTCACATACCTAACCATTTCCTTGGCTCTCTTGTAGAGTGTGTCCATTGATTTCAGTACCATAATGTCCTTGAGGAGCAGATTCGATGCATGAGCAGCACAGCCAATGGGTGTGATGTGAGGTTAGGACTCCACTTTAGACCAAGCAACCTTCATGTTTCGCAGCATTGTCTGTCACGAGAGCAAATACCTTCCGTGGTCCAAGGTGTCATTGATGAATGCCTTCAGCTCATCTGCTCTTGTGGAATACTGGTTGAGTGTTGGAGATGATGTAGTTAATTATTCCTTGCCCACGAACATTCAACCACCCATCAGAGATGATTGCATTACAGTCTGCTTTCTCTATGATTTGCCTGACCTTCACTTGGGCTCTGCATCCAGCAAATTAGTAGATAAAGCATGTCTGGTTGGAGGGGTATATGCTGGGAAAAGACCTTTCAGAAATCTCTTCCAATACACATTGCCTGTGAGCATCAGAGGTGAACCAGTTGCGAACACAGCTCGTGCAAGACATTCATCAGCATTTCTCTGACTACATTCCTTCATTGAGTCAAAACTTCTGATTCCAGGAGGACCATGAGCTGTTGCTATTGATAAGGTGTCTGATTCATAATTATCACCTCAAATAGTAGTAGAGGGACTTTTGTCAGATGTTGCTTGTTGTGAGTGCAAACGGAACTTTCTGCACTTGGCCAGGTGATTCTGCTCTTGGCCAGGTGATTTTGTTGCATTCTTCACATATAATTTGGCACAGTATTTGCAAATGTATACAGCTTTTCCTTCTACATTAGCTGCAGAGAAATGTCTCCACACATCAGATAGTGCCCGTGGCATTTTCCTGTATAGATGAGAAAAAAACGGAAAAATATCCCAAATACATTTCCATGTACAGATAAAGTTAAGCAGTTAGATTAAACAACTCCTTTGTAAGATACATCTTTTAAAATGAAACATGTATGGAAACAGGTGAATTAACTTCTCTAGGGTAGGGGGCAGCATTTGGCATTTTGGATGAAAAGCGTGCCCAAATTAAACTGCCTTCTGCTCAGGCTCAGAAGATAGGATATGCATATAATTGGTAGATTTGGATAGAAAACACTCAAGTGTCTGTGAGTATAACAGAACTGATTTGGCAAAAACCTGAGAAAAATCCATTCAGGAAGTAGGATTTGTTGTTGTAGTTTTCTATTCAATGCCATTACAGTATCTATTGATTTAGGACTCAAATTGCAGTTCCTATGCCTTCCACTATATGTCAACAGTCTTTAGAAATGGTTTCCGGCTTGTATTCTGAAAAATGAGGGAGTAAGAGCAGTCTGAATGAGTGGACCCTGCCGTGTCACAGAGCTTTTTCATGCGCGTGACCGAGAGAGTGCCTTTCTTGTTTACCTTTTATATTGACAGCGTTATTGTCCGGTTGAAATATTATTGATTATTTAGGCTAAAAACAACCTGAGGATTGAATAACATCATTAGACATGTTTCTATGAACTTTACGGATACAATTAGGATTTATTTTGTCTGCCTGTTGTGACTGCATTTGAGCCTGTGGATTACTGAAGAAAATGCGAACAAAACTGAGTTTTTCCGGATATAAAGACAGACTTTATCGAACAAAAGGAACATTTATTGAATAAATGAATGTCTTCTGAGTGCAACCATATGAAGATCATCAAAGGTAAGTGATTAATTGTATCTCTATTACTAACTTGTGTAACTCTTCTACTTGGCTGGTTACTGTTTAATGATTGTCTGCTGGGCTATGTTCTCAAATAATTGTAAGGTATGCTTTCGCCGTAAAGCATTTTTTAAATCTGACACCGTTGTTGGATTCACAAGAAGTTAATCTTTAAACCTATGTAAAATAGTTGTATCTTTTCTGAATTTTTATAATGAGTATTTCTGTATTTGAATTTGGCACTCTGCAATCTCACTGGATGTTGGCCAGCTAGCGTCCCACATGACCTAGAGAGGTTAACACTCCTCAGTTAGCAGGCTCAATCAAACTAAAAACCCACATGGTAGCAAAAACTATGCTTTAACCTGTTTGGGCTAGGGGGCAGCATTTTCACTTTTTGATGAAAAGCGTGCCCAGAGTAAACTGCCTCCTACTCAGTCCCAGATGCTAATATATGCATATTAGTAGTAGTATTGGATAGAAAACACTCTGACGTTTCTAAAACTGTTTGAATTATGTCTGTGAGTATAACAGAACACATATGGCAGGCAAAAACCTGAGAAAAAAATCCAACCAGGAAGTGGGAAGTCTGAGGTTGGTAGTTTTTCAACTCAGCCCCTATTGAAGATACCGTGGGATATTGGTCATCTTGCACTTCCTACGGCTTCCACTCGATGTCAATAGTCTTTAGAACATTGTTTCAGGCTTCTACTGTGTAGGGGGGCAGAATGAGAGGGGATTGAGTCAGGTGTCTGGCAGAGAGCCACGGGCTCGTGACGCGTGGTCATGAGAAAGTTGTCCTTTTGTTCCATTGCTTTTCTGCAGACAAAGGAATTCTCCGGTTGGGACATTATTGAACATTTATGATAAAAACATCCTAAAGATTGATTCTATACATCGTTTGATATGTTTCTACGACCAGTAATATACAATTTTGGAATTTTTGTCCGACATTTCCGCTGGACTTGCCCGCGCCTCGTGAGTTTCGAGTTGTTTACTAAACACCCTAACAAAAGGAGGTGTTTGGACATAAATTATTAACTTTATCGAACAAATCAAACATTTATTGTGGAACTGGGATTCCTGGGAGTGCATTCTGATGAGATCATCAAAGGTAAGTGAATATTTATAATGCTATTTCTGACTTCTGTTGACTCCAACATGACGGATATTTCTTTGGCTGGTTTGGGCTCTGAGCGCCGTACCCAGGTTATGCTTTTTCCCCCCAAACAATTTTAAATCTGACACAGCGGTTGCATTAAAGGGAAGTTTTTCTAAAGTTCCATGTATAATAGTTGTATCTATTATCAATGTTTATTATGAGTATTTCTGTGAATTGATGTGGCTCTCTGCAAAATCACCATGTTTTGGAACTATTGAACATAACACGCCAATGTAAAATTTGATTTTTGGACAAAATATTCTTGAACAAAACATACATGTATTGTGTAACATGAAGTCCTATGAGTGTCATCTGATGAAGATCCCTCCTGGCCAAACCCTCCCCTGACCCAGACGACGCCACCCCATGGGTCTCCTGGTCATGGCCAGCTACGACAGAGCCTGGACTCGAACCCAGCATCTCTAGTGTCACCGCGCCACTCGAGAGGCCCGATTTTAACACACTCTGCTGTTGGCTACTATTTACTAGTTAGCAAAAAATCATGTATGTCAAATAAAATATATTCACCCCACCCAGTATTGTAATCAAAACTTACCAGAAAGCATGTAGTCCTTGGCTCAGTGTGGGTTCAATAGCATCTCATTAGTGTGCAAGATCGTGAGAATCAGCTGTACATGTGATGGAAGAATGCACTGTGCATGCAGAGGATTGCAATTCCATTGAATTGGGGATAGTTTAATCAAAATATACCACAAGACCTAGAATTACCTTATGTGTATCCCACAAAAAAGTTCACCGTTATAAACTAACTTTTTTGATGAATTTAAGAATTCCTGGGCTTAACTTCCCATGGAAAATGTTGGGAAATTTACCGGAAAGTTTCCGACCCTTTGCAACCCTAGTATCCACCACCCCGTAGTAGTCTAGGGAATAACACTGTCCATCTCAGCCCAGTGGTCAGGGAGGTGTGTGCATGCATGCGTCCTTCCGAACAACAGACTGGAGCCCCAGAGACAAAACCAGGGACCAGGGATACTCCTAATTATTCCCCACTGCTCTTTTTTAGCAGTATGCGAAATGAGCGAACACTGCAGAGATTGGAGCCTGGTAGAGCTTGAGTCCCTCTAATACTGCCAGACCTCGATGGTACTGGACCTCTGCCAGTCACGTTGGCTGAGACAAGGTAACAGCTTCGTCAGCATTGTAATTACAACACGGGCTGAGCGAAACACTCACTCACACACACTCACTCACAAACATACACAAACACAGAGAGAGAGGGAGAACATCCGAGATGATAATCTGGCTAGATTGTTTAAGCGATTCTAGCATGCAAAACTGTACATCAAAATCCTAAAATACTAAATAATCTGTTGCAAAATCAAAATATGTACTTGGCATTTCTGTTGCATGGAAGTCTTCCCCGTTGCCGTGATAAGGTGACTGGTATTGTGCTGTGTGTGTGTGAAGATTACTGGTCCGTGTGTGTGTCTGTGTGTAGGGGCTGAGCTCCCACTGTGGGCACAGATGCACAGATCCAATCAATACAGTGTGGAGCCAAGTTTGAAAGCCAGGAAATAGAATTAAACCCTGGCAGGTGCCCATCTTCTCCTCATCTCCATCTTTCTGTCAACAATCTCTCCTTCTCCGGCAGCCAGGGTGGAGCGCAGCAGAGGAGAGTGTTTGCAAGGTCTCCGATGCCAGGAGTATCTCTCTCTCACTCTCACTCACTCTCCAGATAAGACCAGTCTGTCTCTGTTGTGAACCATGCAGGGGAAAGGGTCTGATAAAGCTGTAATAACATGCAATTGTCCATGCATTTACAGGCCATCTCCCTGCTAGTATGAGCACTAATATGGGGAACGGGGAACCAATTCCCTCTGACATAATTGCTTGGCATCGACACCATTGACGTGAGCCGCAAATATGCGCATGCACGCACGACACACGCACACTGGGGGCAACAAAGACAGTGTGCAGACAGATAAAAAGCCTTGAGTTGGGCCATTAACCTATCAAGCTAACAAAGCATTCCACTTTACAAAGAGCTGAACATGGTTAATGGATCATAATTGTCTCCTTTTAGGAGAAAGAGGGCCACACACACACACACAACTTGCATAGTGTTTGTCGTCATCCTCATTGTAGGCCAGTTTGACCACCCCGTAGGAGCCCTGCAAAGACACAGGAGAGGAAAAAGATAGATGTCAATAATAGAACATATTTAATCATTCAATGCAATAACATAGTGCCAGAAAGTATTCACATCCCTTAACTTTATTCACATTTTGTTGTGTTAAAGCCTGCATTTAAAATGGATTACATTGAGATTTTGTGTCACTGATCTACACACAATAATCCATCATTTCAAAGTGGAATTAAGTTAAGAAATGTTTACAAATGAATTAAAAATGAAAAGCTAAAATGCCTTGAGTAAACAAGTATTCAACCCTTTTGTTATGGCCTAAATATGTTTAGGAGTAAAAATGTGCTTAACAAGTCACATAATAAATTGTGTGGACTCAATCTCTGTAGAATAATAGTGTTTTAACATGATTTTTAAATGACTACCTCATCTCTGTACCCCACATACAATTATCTGTAAGGTCTCGCATTCGAGCAGTGAATTTCAAGCACAGATTCAACCACAAAAACCAGGGAGGTTTTCCAATGCCTCACAAAGAAGGGCACCTGTAGATGTGTTCAAAAAATGCAGACATTGAATATCCCTTTGAGCATAGTGAAGTTATTAATTATGAATGTGTCAATACACCCAGTCACTGCAAAGATACAGGTGCCCTTCCGAACTCAGTTGTCAGAGAGGAAGGAAACCGCTCAGGGATTTCACTATGAGGCCAATGGTGATTTTAAAACAGTTACAGTTTAATGGCTGTGATAGGAGAAAACTGAGGATGGATCAACAACATTGTAGTTACTCCACATAAATGACAGAGTGAAAAGAAGGAAGCCTGTACATAATAAAACTATTCCAAAACATACATCCTGATTGCAATAAGGCACTAAAGAAATACTGCAAAGAATGGGGCAAAAATGTCCTCCCATGAACACCATTCTTGTTTAGTGTTTTACATATTGTCAACAGAGATTTTACAATTTTCCAGAGATTTCTGTAAGTCTTTAGCTGACACTCTAGGATTCTTCTTATCCTCAATGAGCATTCTGAACTGTGCTCTTGCAGTCATCTTTGCGGCCACTCCTAGGGAGAATAGCAACACTGCTGAAGTTTATCCATTTATAGACTATTTTTCTTACCGTGGACTGATGAACATCAAGGCGTTTAGAGATACTTTTGTAACCCTTTCCAGCTTTATGCAAGTCAACAATTTTTTATTGTAGGTCTTCTGAGATCTCTTTTGTTTGAAGCATGGTTCACATCAGGCAATGCTTCTTGTGAATAGCAAACTGACATTTTGTGAGTGTTTTATAATAGGGCAAGGCAGCTCTAATCAACATCTCCAATCTCGGCTCATTGATTGGACTCCAGGTTAGCTGACTCCTGATTCTAATTAGCTTTTGGAGAAGTTATTAGCCTAGGGGTTCACATACTTTTTCCAACCTACACTGTGAATGTTTAAATTATGTATTCAATATAGACAAGAACAATACAATAACTTGTGTGTTATTAGTTTAAGAACACTATGTTTGTCTATTCTTGTGACTTAGATGAAGATTGGATCAAATGTTATGACCACTTTATGCAGAAATCAAGGTAATTCCAAAGGGTTCACATACCTTTTCTTGCCACTGTATATACACTGCTCAAAAAAATAAAGGGAACACTTAAACAACACAATGTAACTCCAAGTCAATCACACTTCTGTGAAATCAAACTGTCCACAGGTGGAAATTATAGGCAATAAGCAAGACACCCCTAATAAAGGAGTGGTTCTGCAGGTTATAACCACAGACCACTTCTCAGTTCCTATGCTTCCTGGCTGATGTTTTGGTCACTTTTGAATGCTGGCGGTGCTTTCACTCTATTGGTAGCATGCGACGGAGTCTACAACCCACACAAGTGGCTCAGGTAGTGCAGCTCATCCAGGATGGCACATCAATGCGAGCTGTGGCAAGAAGGTTTGCTGTGTCTGTCAGCGTAGTGTCCAGAGCATGAAGGCGCTACCAGGAGACAGGCCAGTACATCAGGAGACGTGGAGGAGGCCGTAGGAGGGCAACAACCCAGCAGCAGGACCGCTACCTCCGCCTTTGTGCAAGGAGAAGCAGGAGGAGCACTGCCAGAGCCCTGCAAAATGACCACCAGCAGGCCACAACTGTGCATGTGTCTGCTCAAACAGTCAGAAACAGACTCCATGAGGGTGGTATGAGGGCCCGACGTCCACAGGTGGGGGTTGTACTTACAGCCCAACACCATGCAGGACGTTTGGCATTTGCCAGAGAACACCAAGATTGGCAAATTCGCCACTGGCGCCCTGTGCTCTTCACAGATGAAAGCAGGTTCACACTGAGCACATGTGACAGACGTGACAGTCTGGAGACGCCGTGGAGAACGTTCTGCTGCCTGCAACATCCTCCAGCATGACCGGTTTGGCGGTGGGTCAATCATGGTGTGGGGTGGAATTTCTTTGGGGGGCCGCACAGCCCTCCATGTGCTCGCCAGAGGTAGCCTGACTGCCATTAGGTACCGAGATGAGATCCTCAGATCCCTTGTGAGACCATATGCTGCTGCGGTTGGCCCTGGGTTCCTCCTAATGCAAGACAATGCTTGACCTCATGTGGCTGGAGTGTGTCAGCAGTTCCTGCAAGAGGTAGGCATTGATGCTATGGACTGCCCATTCCCCAGACCTGAATCCAATTGAGTACATCTGGGACATCATGTCTCGCTCCATCCACCAACGCCACATTGCACCACAGACTGTCCAGAGTTGGCGGATGCTTTAGTCGAGGTCTGGGAGGAGATCCCTCAGGAGACCATCCGCCACCTTATCAGGAGCATGCCCAGGCGTTGTAGGGAGGTCATACAGGCACGTGGAGGCCACACACACTACTGAGCCTCATTTTGACTTGTTTTAAGGACATTATATCAAAGGTGGATCAGCCTGTAGTGTGGTTTTCCATTTTAATTTTGAGTGTGACTCCAAATCCAGACCTCCATGGGTTGATAAATTTGATTTCCATTGATAATTTTTGTGTGATTTTGTTGTCAGCACATTCAATTATGTAAAGAAAAAAGTATTTAATAAGAATATTTCATTCATTCAGATCTAGGATGTGTTATTTTAGTGTTCCCTTTATTTTTTTGATCAGTGTATATTATTTCCTCCCCCCTTTTTTCTCCCCAATTTAAAAAAAAATCTTGTCTCATCGCTGCAACTATCCAACGGGCTCGGGAGAGGTGAAGGAGGAGTCATGCGTCCCCGAAACATGACCCGCTTAACCGAGCTCCTTATCCCAGAAGCCAGCCTCATCAATGTTTCGGAGGAAACACCGCTCAGCCTACAGGCACCCAGCCCATAGGACTATGGGACTCCCGGGCCCCGACTCCTTGGGGACTATGGGACTCCGGGGCCCCGGCCAGTTGTGGCACAGCCCCGGAATGAACCCGGGTCTGTAGTAACGCCTCTAACACTGCGATGCAGTGCTTTAGACGGTTACACCACTCGGGAGGCCCCAGTTTCACCTTTTATATCATATTACTGTATTCTGTAGTAAAGCAGGATGAGGTGATTCATGGACAAGCTATACTGTATGATTCAGGTTCTGATCAAAGCAATGTGACTCATTCAGAGCCTTTCATAATATGGGAGAGACAGTACAGATAGCCTGGGTTATCATCCTAAAGATAAACTACCATTGGATCAGGTCTACTGTGATAACAATCTACCACCATATTTTACAATAGATGTGTGGTTATTTTCTGCATATGATTCCGCTTTTCAAGGCCAAACCTACCACTGGTGTGCGTGGCCAAAGAGAGCTCTTTGGCCACACACACCATTGGTGGGATTGGTGTGGAAAAGAGGAATCATAAAGTACCAGAAAAATGTTGCCCAAAACATGGTTGCCTCTGCCAGGAGGCTGCAACTTGGCTGCAAGTGGATCTTACAGCAAGACAATAACCCCAAGCGCAAATCAAAAGCCACAAAGGAATTGTTAATTGAAACAAAATGAACATTTTGCAATGGCCATCTCAGTCTCCAGACACATTGAAAACCTGTGGTTTGAATTGACATGGGCAGTCAATAGGTACAGACAAAGGATATCAAGGATCTATAAATATTCTATATGGAGGAATGGTCTAAGATCCCTCCCAATGTGTTCTCCAATCTCATAAAACATTTTAGAAAAAGACTCAGTGCCATTATCCTCACAAGGCGAGGAATTGAAAGGTATTGAATACAGGAGTGGCAATAATTTTGACACCTATCTGTTTGAGAAAAAAAAAGATTACTTGTTAAATAAAATATATTTCTCAAAGAAATTGAACTAGTATAAAATAATATAATGTTCCAAAAATGTTTTGCACACAATAAAGCTTATTATTTATTTTATACAGTCTTTTTTGCTCATCTTTATCAAGGGTGCCAATCATTTAGTACCTGATTGAATATGCACTGCATTCTGAAAGTATTGATTAATACCCCATGATGACAAAGTGAAAACAGGTTTAGACATTTTTGCAAATTTACATATATATAAAAAACAGAAATACCTTACTTCCATCACTATTCAGACCCTTTGCTATGAGACTCGAAATTGAGCTCAGTTGCATCCTGTTTCCATTGAGATTGGAGTCCACCTGTGGTAAAATCAAATGATTGGACATGATTTGGAAAGGCACATACCTGTCTATATAAGGTCCTACAGTTGACAGTGCATGGCAGAGCAAAAACCAAGCCATGACGTCAAAGGAATTATCCGTAGAGCTCCGAAACAGGGTTGTGTCGAGGCAGAGATCTGGGGAAGGTTACCAAAAAAATGGGCAACATTGATGGTTCCCAAGAACACAGTGGCCTTTATCATTTGCCCGGCCAAACTGAGAAATCGGGGGAGAGGGGCCTGGGTCAAGGAGGTGACCAAGAGCCTGATGGTCACTCTGACAGAGCTCCAGAGTTCCTCTATGGGAATGGGAGAACCTTCCAGAGGACAACCATCTCTGTAGCACTCCACCAATTAGGCCTTTATGGTATTGTGGCCAGACGGAAGCCACTCCTCAGTAAAAGGCACATGACAGCCACTTGGAATTTGCCAAAAGGAAACTAAAGGACTCTCAGACCATGAGAAACAAGATTCTCTGGTCTGATGAAACCAAGATTGGATCAAGGGAAAGATGAACGGAGCAAAGTACAGAGAGATCCTTGATGAAAGCCTGCTCCAGAGTGCTCAGGACCTCAGACCGGGGCGAAGGTTCACCTTCCAGCAGGAAAACAACCCTAAGCACACAGCCTGGACAACGCAGGAGTGGCTTCGGGACAAGTCTCTGAATGTCCTAGAGGGGCCCAGCCAGAGTCCGGACTTGAACCCGATCTAACATCTCTGGAGAGACCTGAAAATAGCTGTGCAGCGACACTTCCCATCCAATCTGACAAAGCTTGAGAGGAACAGCAGAGAATAATGGGAAAAACTCCCCAAAACACAGGTGTGCTAAACTTGTAGCATCATACCCCAAAACACTTGAGGCTGTAATCACTGCTAAAAGTGCTTCAACAAAGTTCTGAGTAAAGGGTCTGAATACTTATGCAAATGTTGGATCTCAGTTGTTAAAAAAAAAATACATATGCAAACATTTCTAAAAAAAACATTTTTTGCTTTGTCAGTATGGGGTATTGTGTGTAGATTGATGAGGGGGGGGAAATATTTAATCAATTTGAGAATAAGCCTGTAACGTAACAAAATGTGGAAAAAAGTCAAGGGGTCTGAATACTTTCCGAATGCACTGTAGATTGAACAGCTACTACTGGAAATCTAAAATATGGGCCTCTTGTATTGATGGCCAGGCCCTCTAAAGGTGAATGTACATTACAATCTATTGGTCCTCTCTGATAGTTACATAAGTCTATCCGGACTGAAAAGGCAGACACAGGCACAGAAAGAGGCAGACAAAGGCGGGCTATTCTGCTTAGGGATAATATTGATTAGAATAGTTTAGAATAGTTCATTAATGAATTTGTATTTAGTGCCAATGATAGCAGACAGCACAATCAGTGTGAGACAGTTCGATACAACAGGGACACAATTGTAAAAGAACATGATGTACAAATATCAGAAAGGTGATTGATTGAAGACAGGGTATTCTGCATTTCTGAATTAGTTCAAGGCTCACCTTTCCGATCTCACTCTTCAGCTTGTACTGGTTCAGCTGGATACAGTTCTGCAGGAGGAAGAAAACAAAGGGATGACATTAAACTAGAATATATGAAAGAAGAGATAGGATGATTCATCCATCTACCATATCCACCTAAGGAGAGAAATAGAACATTGGATGACTCAAATACAGCGTTGGATTCATGAACAATATGTTCTCCACTGACTAGCTCATTTTAGAGATGTTATTAGTGATGCCTACGGCCACTGAATTCAGTTTACAGTCATACATCCATTACAGTGTTGTATAAACTGCTTGGAGCTCCATAGCAACCACTGATAATACATGTAGTCAACAAGGGACAAGGCAGAGAGAGGAGCAAAGAGGAGTTTAGCAGGGCAGAGAGAGATAGGAAAGAGGAGGAGATAGAAAGAAGAGGAGAGTGAGAAAAACATAATAATAATAATAAAAAATATATATTTATACACAGTGGGGCAAAAAAGTATTTAGTCAGCCACCAATTGTGCAAGTTCTCCCACTTAAAAAAGATGAGGCCTGTAATTTTCATCATAGGTACACTTCAATTATGACAGACAAAATGAGAAAGGAAAAAAAAAATTCTGAAAATCACATTGTAGGATATTTAATGAATTTATTTGCAAATTATGGTGGAAAATAAAAGTTCTCTCAATACTTTGTTATATACCCTTTGTTGGCAATGACAGAGGTCAAACATTTCACACAAGTCTTTCACTCAAGTCTTCACAAGGTTTTCACACACTGTTGCTGGTATTTTGGCCCATTCCTCCATGCAGATCTCCTCTAGAGCAGTGATGTTTTGGGGCTGTTGCTGGGCAACATGGATTTTCAACTCCCTCCAAAGATTTTCTTTGGGGTTGAGATCTGGAGACTGGCTAGGCCACTCCAGGACCTTGAAATGCTTCTTACGAAGCCACTCCTTCCTTGCCCGGGCGGTGTGTTTGGGATCATTGTCAGGCTGAAAGACCCAGCCACATTTCATCTTCAATGCCCTTGCTGATGGAAGGAGGTTTTCACTCAAAATCTCACAATACATGGCCCCATTCATTCTTTCCTTTACTTTCCTTTCAGTCGTCCTGGTCCCTTTGCAGAAAAACAGCCCCAAAGCATGATGTTTCCACCCCCATGCTTCACAGTAGGTATGGTGTTCTTTGGATGCAACTCAGCATTCTTTGTCCTCCAAACACGACAAGTTTTTACCAAAAAGTTATATTTTGATTTCATCTGACCATATGACATTCTCCCAATCTTCTTCTGGATCATTCAAATTCTCTCTAGCAAACTTTAGACGGGCCTGGACATGTACTGGCTTAAGCAGGGGGACACGTCTGACACTGTAGGATTTGAGTCCCTGGCGGCGTAGTGTGTTACTGATGGTAGGCTTTGTTACTTTGGTCCCAGCTCTCTGCAGGTCATTCACTAGGTCCCCCCATGTGGTTCTGGGATTTTTGCTCACCGTTCTTGTGATCATTTTGACCTCACGGGGTGAGATCTTGCATGGAGCCCCAGATTGAGGGAGATTATCAGTGGTCTTGTATGTCTTCCATTTCCTAATAATTGCTCCCACAGTTGATTTCTTCAAACCAAGCTGCTTACCTATTGCAGATTCAGTCTTCCCAGCCTGGTGCAGGTCTACAATTTTGATTCTGGTGTCCTTTGACAGCTCTTTGGTCTTGGCCATAGTGGAGTTTGGAGTGTGACTGTTTGAGGTTGTGGACAGGTGTCTTCTATACTGATAACAAGTTCAAACAGGTGCCATTAATAAAGGTAACGAGTGGAGGACCGAGGAGCATCTTAAAGAAGAAGTTACAGGTCTGTGAGAGCCAGAAATCTTGCTTGTTTGTATGTGACCAAATACTTGTTTTCCACCATAATTTGCAAATAAATTCATTAAAAATCCTACAATGTGATTTTCTGGATTTTTTTTCTCCAATTTTGTCTGTCATAGTTGAAGTGTACCTATGATGAAAATTACAGGCCTCTCTCATCTTTTTAAGGGGGAGAACTTGCACAAATGGTGGCTGACTAAATACTTTTTTGTACCACTGTATATAGAGAAAGGACAGATGGACAGACAGAAAATACTGAACGAAAGGAAGGGAGAGGGAAGCTTGACCGCTCTTTCGGGGTCGGGTCGATCAAGAGAAAGAGAATTTAAACCTTACATCAGGCTAAGCCTACACGAAACACAGACCTTATTTTAAGTGTTTCTAAAATCGCCCTGTTTGACCGCTAGGTTTTATGGTATTATGACACCTCCAGTGCGGGGTTCTATAGGGTCAAGACCCAACAGCACATCAACAACATAAGAGGAAAGAGCACATGAGTGACACAAACACACAGTGAGACTCAGAGTGTAAGGTATGCTACTGTATGTGGAGTGAGATGCAGGAAGTGAAAGTGAGTGAGCAAGAGAGGGACAGAGAGAGCGAGAGAGAAAGAGAAACCGGACACTGTTGTTAGCCCATTGTGCCAGGTCCAGCTGGCGCATGCTCAGTGACATCTCCACTGCAGTATATACTGTATCTGAGGAGCTGATGGATAAAGAGCTGGGCCATGTTGAAGGACTTAAAACACACACACACGTGTGTGTTTTTGCATGTTTTTATTTTTATTTAACCTTTGTTTAACGAGGCAAGTCAGTTAAGAACAAATTCTTATTTTACAATGACGGCCATGTTCATTGATTGTGTAGCATAACATTAATCAGCCAAAGATAAACTTTTTTTTTTAAAACTAAACTAATCTGTTATTATTGCACCCATTACTGAGATTGTTGTTCCAGTTTAGATCATTGAGGTAGTCTCAGTATTCAATCTTCCCTACCCTGGCAGTCAGTCTGAATGCAGGTTGCAGGTGATAAAAATGTCACTTGTTGGATATCCTAACACTGGCTGGATTCCAATAGGAATTACACATCACTTTGCAAGCCAACATAATGTGACTTGCAGGCCAGATGTGGCCTATAAATCAGGGGTTTCCTAACACCACTGTGTAATGGTATAACTAGGCCCTCAACTAAAGGCCTTATGATATAGACTCAGTTCATTAGGTACACCACCTCATTCACTAAAATTGTTAACTCATACAGACAGTGAGTCACGTGGCCGTGGCTTGCTATATAGAGCAGGCAGACAGGCATCGAGGCATTCAGTTAGTGTTCGATTGAATGTTAGAATGGGCAAAACGACTGAGTGACATTGAGCGGCGTATGATCATCGGTGCCAGGCGTGCCAGTTCCAGTCAGTGGTGGAAAAAGTACCCAAATGTCATACTGGAGTAAAATTAAAGATACATTCATAGAAAATTACTCAAGTAAAAGTGAGTCACCCATATAAAATACTACTTGAGTAAAAGTCTAAAAGTATTTGGTTTTAAATATACTTAAGTATCAAAAGCAAATGTAATTGCTAATATACATATACTTAAGTATTAATAGTAAAAGTATAAATCATTTCAAATTCCTTATATTTAGCAAGCCAGACGGCACAATTTTCTTGTTTTTTTTATTTACGATAGCCAGGGGCACACTCGAACACTCAGACATAATTTACAAACGAAGCATTTGTGTTCAGTGAGTCCGCCAGATAAGACGCAATAGGGATGACCAGGGATGTTCTCTTGATAAGTGCATGAATTTGAGCATTTTCCTGTCCTGCTAGCCATTCAAAATGTAACGAGTACTTAGTGAAGTAAAAGTAAAAGCTGTAAAAACTATAAATAGTAAAGTAAAGCACAGATCCCCAAAATAATGACTTACATAGTACTTTAAAGTACTTTTAATTAAGTACTTTACACCACTGGTTTCCAGTATCTCAAAAATGTCTGGCCTCCTGGGCTTTTCACTCACAACAGTGTCTAGGGTTTACCGAGAATGGTGCAACAAACAAAAAGCATCCAGTCGGCGAAAACAGCTTGTTAATGAGGTCAAAGGCCACAAACAGGCAAATAACGGCACAGCACAATATGGTGTGCAGAACGCCATCTCGGGAACGCACAACTTGTAAGTCCTTGTCACGGATGGGCTACTGCATCAGATGACCCAGAAAGCCATTCCTCCCTCTATTACTTCACCCATCCCTCCACTCCCTTCTACCCTCTCGGGGGGTAAGAGTTGCTGAGCTGTCATTTCCTTCTATGCATCTCTCCCTTGACACGTCTCTTCCTCCTCTCCTTGTCCATTGATTTCTCATTTCTCCTCATGTCTTACAGGGAGGATGGATATCATGTTCCTCATTTAGTAACTGGTCGAAACAAGTGTACTATGTAGGGATTAGGGTGCCATTTGGGATGCACACTTAGACACAGTCATGAATACTGTAGCTCTCTGAGAGAATCTCCAACCAAACAAGCATCCTGTGTAGCCTGCTGCTGCATCACTAGTATGGCAACAAAACCATCTCTTCCTACTCCTCAGTTTACTTAGCATGGAGGTGGAGAAGAGTATAAATTACACCTCCATTTTAGTTCTGTCCCTCCACTCGAAGTGGCCCTGTAGGAGAAAGTGATCAATAGTTTCTTCCAACCCCTCAGTGAGTGCAGAGACATACACACACCTGAGTGTACTGCGGGAGGATGGTGGCCTGCTGAGATAGACATTAGTCGACCCTGACTAAATATCGGGTGATGAGTCAATAATTAGAGAAGGGAGGTTTATTGGTGCCACAACGCTGCTCATGCTTTTTTCTGAAAAGTGGGAAGGAGATGCTGTCATTGTGGTTGGGAAGTGAGGAGAGAGTGTGGGGGGAGAGAGACGAGATGAGAGATGAGAGATGAGAGAGAGAGAGAGAGAGAGAGAGAGAAAAAGGAGAGATTCTACAGGAACATAAAAAATATGAGACAAAGGATGTGGGATGCTATTGTGGATGTGGTTGTAATCATGCTTCTGTGTGCTGTGCTTTGTCAAATACTGTCAAAGTATCTCTGTATTGTTTGTTTCGGGTGTTTCTCTACAGATTACTGTGTTTAATCCTCGGTTTAACAACAAGAGACTGAAATTAAAGCCACATAAATAAAGCTCATGGTGGAGGGGGGTGTAGCAGGGAGAAAAATTGAGCAAGAAGGTACGGAAGGAGAAAGAAAGAGGCGAAGCATAGTGACCGAGAGACAAAGAGACAGACAGAAACAGTGACAAACATTGAAAAATACTCCACAGCTTAATAATAGAGGAACAACATGTTCTCTCCATGCCATTTTACTGTCGGTCAGGGGTAGGAACTAGATTCAGCCACGGGCCGATTATTGTCGGAGAGGACGGTCGAGGGGACAGGACATAATTATAATAATTTCTACACTGCAATTTGACCACAATTATATAATTTCATACCTTGATTACAGTGAGACACGATCACATTCACTGAGTGTACTAAACATTAGGAACACCTGCTCTTTCCATGACAGATTGACTAGGTGAATCTAGGTGAAAGCGATGATCCCTTATTGATGTCACTTGTTAAATCCACTTCAATCAGTGTAGATGAAGGGGAGGAGGCAGGTTAAAGGAGGATTTTTAATCATTGAGACAATTGAGACATGGATTGTGTATGTGTGCCATTCAGAGGTTCAATGGGCAAGACACAAGACTTACGTCTCTTTGAATGGGGTATGGCAGTAGGTGCTAGGCCTACCGGTTTGAGTGTGTCAAGAACTGCAAAGCTGCTGGATTTTTCATTCTCAACCGTTTCCAGTGTGTATCAAGAATGGTCCACCACCCGAAGGACATCAGCCAATTTGACACAACTTTGGAAAGCATTGGAGTCAACATGGGCCAGCATCCCTGTAGAACTCTTTCAACAGCTTGTAGAGTCCATGCCCTGAAGAATTGAGGCTGTTCTGAGGGCAAAAGACAGGGGGTGCAACTCAATATTAGGAACTCAATATCCTAATGTTTTACACACTCAGTGTATGTCTCTTCTTTTATTCGTGGAAATAATTGGTGAACACATTTGTATTATATTTACCCCTTTTTCTCCACAATGTCGTGGTTTCCAATTGGTAGTTACAATCTTGTCCCATCACTGCATCTCCCGTACCAACACAGGAGAGGCGAAGGTCGAGAGCCATGTGTCCTCCAAAACACGAACCCTCCAAGCCACACTACTTCTTGACATGCTGCTCGCTTAACCCCGAAGCCAGCTGCACCAATGTGTCGGCGGAAACACCGTACAGCTGGCGAACAAAGTCAGCGTGCATGCGCCTGGCCCAACACGAAGAGTCACTAGAGCTCGATGGGACAAGGACATCCCAGCCTGCCAAATCTTCCCCTAACCCAGACGACGCTGGGCCAATTGTGCAATTGTGCACCACCTCTTGGGTCTCCCGGTCGTGGTTGGCTGCGACACAGCCCGGGATCGAACCCGGGTCTGTAGCAGTGGAGGCTCCTCAGTGAAATTTCATAAAAATAAAAATTGTGAAACATTAAAAAAGTTATCCTTTTTAGATAAAACTATACTAAATATATTCATGTCCCAAATTGTTTTTGAATAAAATACACTGTTTTGCAATGAAGGTCTACAGTAGCCTCAACAGCACTGTCTGGGGTAGCACCATGGTGTAGCCAGAGGACAGCTAACTTCAGTCTTCCTCTGGCTGCATTGACTTCAATAAAAAATCTAGGAGGTTCGTAGGCCTCACTCCCTTTCATAGACGTACATGGTAATTATCACCACTTCCGGAGGACGTCCTCCAAACAATCAAAGCTTTGCATTATTGAACCGAAATGTTATCCATCCAATAATATAATTAGGATCAGAAAATGAACCTAGTGTTGTGTTGGGGTATTGCCACAGAGCATTATGGGGGTTCTATGTGTTGCTTTGTGTCATTGCTGGATAGAGATTAAGATTGAAGAGTGATAGTTGAGCATTTGTTTTATATTATTCAACTCAAATGTGTTTTTTGTAATTACAGGAGATGGAGGAGGTTTGCACACTCAGTGTATGTCTCTTCTCAATTATATATATTTTTTTCTTGGTTTTAGAACTTTATTTTTGTCACACCCTGATCTGTTTCACCTGTCCTTGTGCTTGTCTCCACCCCCCTCCAGGTGTTGCCCATCTTCCCAATTAGCTACCATCCATTAAAAGTTAGATTAAAGAGAGAGGTTGATGAGAGGTTAGATTAAAGAGAGAGGGTGACGAGAGGTTTTTGCCTGTGCTCAAGTAGGCTTTCCACTTTCCTCCAGTATTTATTTAGCAAAGATGATAACACAATCACTCCGGACAGACACAAGCAAAAACTCATGACAAATGTTGCAGCATTAGAAATCTGACATGCTACATGGGATGAAAACAAGACTGTTTCAGTCTGATCAACTGTAGGCTACTAATAATAGCAGATGCATACAGCCTATGCGCCCTGTCCATCTGGCCAGGGTAAACTAATTGGTAACGTTATGTATTTATAGTCCATTTGTGTGTCAGGAGAAAATGTGAATGTGATCAAATTTAGTTTATATTCAAAATTGGGCGGGCTAGGCTGCCTATACGTTTTTAATCCAAAGTTATTAACTGGAATTAATCAATCGACATCATAGTGATGACAGAGTTTTAAAAATGTAGAAGGCCTACAGTTGCATTGGCCTCCATGATGCAAACATGCATAAAGCAAGCTCAGCCTTGTGAGTTGTATTGTCTATCAGTTGTTGTCCCCTTAAAAGATTTAGATGCACTATTGTAAAGTGGCTGTTCCACTGGATGTCATAAGGTGAATGCACCAATTTGTAAGTCGCTCTGGATAAGAGCGTCTGCTAAATGACTTAAATGTAAATGTAAATGTATGGTTGTCCTAATCTAATCTAAAGTCGTGGATGTTGATTATGGCAGCCCCCCACACCTCTCTGATTCAGTTGGGTTAAACGCGGAAGACACATTTCAGTTGAATGCATACAGTTGTACATCTGACTAGGTATCCCCCTTTCTCTTAAATATGCTGTATATGAACAGATATAAGGTAGCTGCAGTTTGACAGGGTTTTCACCCCCCCCCAGGGCCAGGAGTTTTCCCCAGGAGTTTAAAAAAAAAACTCAACGCCCATAGAAAACCTATTTACAACTGATTAATCACTGTCATACCTTATAGTGTCCAAACTTTTCATAGTTAGGTTAACATATACGTAAAAACTCCAAGCTCCAGGGGGTAAAAATTACCCCACCGCTCTGGGACCTATGGTGCCACCAGTCTGCTTGCAGGTGTCAGTTATTGTCAGGTATGTGGATGATCAGGGATTTATTCAGGAACGTTTATTGGGCTACTTTGATGTGTCAAGTGGGTGAGTTGCGCAGTCTGTGTTTGACTTTATTAATTTTCAGATGTCTGAATTTAACTTCATATAGAGAAACTCGTTGTCCAAACCTACGATGGCGCAGCTGTAATGGAATGCATCTGCTATTTGTATTTACAGCTAAGTCCCTTCCTGTTCCCTGATTAACTTTTAATTTTTGGATAAAAAACGTTCCCGTTTTAAACAAGATATTTTGTCTCGAAAAGATGCTCGACTATGCATGTAATTGACAGCTTTGGAAAGAAAAAACTCTGACGTTTCCAAAACTGCAAAGATATTATCTGTGATGGTCCCAGAACTAATGCTACAGGCGAAACCAAGATTCAGTTTTATACAGGAAATGCCCCAGATTCTGAAGGCGCTGTGTTCCAATGTCTCCTTATATGGCTGTGAATGCGCCAGGAATGAGCCTGCCCTTTCTGTCGTTTCTCCAAGGTGTCTGCAGCATTGTGACGTATTTGTAGGCATATCATTGGAAGATTGACCATAAGAGACTACATTTACCAGGTGTCCGCCCGGTGTCCTGTGTCGAAATTATTGCGTAATCTCTAGGTCCATGCGCGTTCCATTTCTTCAGAAGAGAAAGGCAACTGCCACGAAGGATTTATCATCGATAGATATGTGAAAAACACCTTGAGGATTGATTCTAAACATCGTTTGCCATGTTTCTGTCGATATTATGGAGTTAATTTGGAAAAAAGTTCGCGTTTTAATGACTTAATTTTCCTTCTTTTTTTTACCCAAACGTGATGAAGAAAACAGAGCGATTTGTCAAGACAAATAATAACTGAGAGTCTCCTCATTGAAAACATCTGAAGTTCTTCAAAGGTAAATGATTTTATTTGAATGCTTTTCTGGTTTTTGTGAAAATGTTGCATGCTGAATGCCAGGCATAATCCTATGCTAGGCTATCAATACTGTTACACAAATGCTTGTTTTGCTATGGTTGAGAAGCATATTTTGAAAATCTGAGATGAGTGTTGTTAACAAAAGGCTAAGCTTGAGAGCAAATAGATTTATTTCATTTCATTTGTGATTTTCATGAATAGTTAACGTTGTGTTATGCTAATGAGCTTGCGGATAGATTTACACAATCCTGGATACAGGTTTTTTTCGTAGCTAAACGTGACGCAGAAAACGGAGCGATTTGTCCTAAACAAATAATCTTTCAGGAAAAACTGAACATTTGCTATCTAACTGAGAGTCTCCTCATTGAAAACATCTGAAGTTCTTCAAAGGTAAATGATTTTATTTGAATGCTTTTCTTGTTTTTGTGAAAATGTTGCCTGCTGAATGCTAACGCTAAATGCTACGCTAGCTATCAATAGCTATCAATACTGTTACACAAATGCTTGTTTTGCTATGGTTGAGAAGCATATTTTTGAAAATCTGAGATGACAGTGTTGTTAACAAAAGGCTAAGCTTGAGAGCTAGCATATTGATTTAATTTCATTTGCGATTATCATGAATAGTTAACGTTGCGTTATTGTAATGGGCTTGAGGCTGTAGTCACGATCCCGGATCCGGGATGGCTCGACGCAAGAAGTTAAGAGGTGATGACTACTCCACTCCACTACCATTGTCAACTTTCTCCTGACATGAACTGAAGCTACGTCTCATGAGCCCACTGGCACATTGGATGTTTCCCCTCCTAGCACTGAGTACCCCTATCAATTTTCTCTCAATACTGTATGTAGAGCTAATCACATACACAAACACAATTACATTATTACACATCAATGATTTTACTCCTTGCTTGGACTAACTCATTCTAAGCTCTTTTGTTTAACTGTGTAGTGTGTTGTGTTAGTTTTTTTGTTGTCAAATCCTGTCCTGCACTGGTCAAGCCTCTGAACACTCATGCCTCATACCCTCATTCAATCACTGCTGTGATCCATTTCCATCACTGTGTAAGTAGCCCTCTCATTCCCATTCACCATAATATTGTACTATAAATGTCTTTATTAAATGCTTTAGGTTAAAATAATTAGTCTTTGACCATTTTTGAAACACACTTTGTCATCTCTGTGCGTTCCGCACCTATACCGTGGGTCTCCCATCCTCCTCAATTTTTCAAGTCACCAGCCTCCACTTGTCTGTAGTGATCCCTCTAGCACTGCGATGCGGTGCCTTAGACCGCTGCTCCACTTGGGAGGCCCGGTGAACACATTTCTCGCTGAATTTCTGGTGATTTTAGTATTGTTTTTACTAAAAACAATGGGATGGGATGGTTTGAAGTTTGGTCAAAAATGCTAAAATAAGCAGGAATTCAGCAGAAACATTGTTTAATTTAGGGAATCTGTTCACCAACTATTCCCACGAATGGATGTCCACCTGTTGCCGACCCCTGCGGGTCCCGGTCAAAAGTAGGGCACTAGGGAATAAGGTGCCATTTGAGACAGACAGCCAGAGCCAGAAAGAACCCTTAAACTGCTCATTCCCACGTGTATTTCTGAACATTCTCCATGTGTCAGTCAGAGTGGCTTGCATGTCATAGCCAAGTAGGATAAACTCATCTCCCTACCTGACAGTTCGACTACCTGAACTGAAAAAAAGAGAGGAAAACCAACCTTTCATTAAAAAGAGTGTCTTTCAGAGAAGAGCTGGTGGATTACACTCAAATTGTACATAATGGTTGTAGAGTTTTTCTGAACAAAAATAAGTACACAAGGGTTGTGCAGACAAAATCTCTATCGCAAAAATATAAGATGTTTCATAACGAAATTTTGTGAAACCTAATTGTGTACAGGTCCATAAATGTAAGAAATAGTCTATATACTACACTGGTTATTCCCTTCTCATTCCATGTCCAGACAACCAACTCCTGAGCCTCTATATACTTAAAAAAAAACATGTCACTGAGTGTTTATCAGGGGGCTGGTATAGAGGAGGATGTGTCCCACACAAGGTAAAGCGGTATTGACTAACAGTCATGATCCCTTCTCCTGCTCTCTCTGTCCGCCCATAGGATGTCATTATCATTACACACACACACACACACACACACACACACACACACACACACACACACACACACACACACACACACACACACACACACACACACACACACACACACACACACACACACACACACCGAGATGTACTGTAAGTGAGTGAATCAGGTACCTGCTGAGCTCACCGATGTGACCAATCAACCACATGTTCTTCATGTAATTACTCTAATTCTAATACAACACTCAATAATGATGATCTCCAAAGATACATTTTTATGGGAAGAAAATGACCAAGTCTCAATTGAATGCATGACTGGAGATTTGTATATATTTTACCGGTAATACACAATTCCCAACAGTATTGCAATTGGATCCACTTGGGTATTAACTATTAGGTACATGATTTGGATTCCAGTTCTTGAGGAGTGTATATTCGAAGATTAACTGAGGTAGTAAAGAGTAAGTGAAGTAAATCGTCATCCCAAATGCCACCATATTCCCTATTAAGGGGACTACTTCTGACCAGGGCTCTAGGAAATAGGGTGCCATTTAGTACGCACTCTTGGAGACTATTTCCTAGTGCTCTCTCAGATGAGACCAGATGGTAATTCAGCTAGAGGCAGAATATTCAAGATGTAGATTACAGATTTCATGTCCCCGAGCATAGCGCTGATTCATTCAGAGCACACATGTAGGCTACACGCACTGAACACACACAGACACAGACACACACACACACACAAATGCTGTTAAGACTTAAGCTCTAAGAGAGAGAAATCTCCTGACCTGACCCCTCTGTCTGACTGACCGCTTAGTGGCACATCACAGGCAGGACATTCACTTTCCATCTAATACAGAAACAGAGGTCTACTTTGCATTAAAAAAGCACGAGTCACAATTGCACGATGGCCCATACAATCCTACTCATTCAATGTCTGAGAACCCTGGTCACAACACGCACAGCTAAAACACTCACGCCAACCTAACAGTTAGCCCTCTTAATTCAACTCAATTTGTTCCAGAGGAGCAATAATAATGATTATTGCATTGAATTGAATTTCTCTCTCTCTCTCCCTGTGTCGGTGCAGTCAGTTCTCTCACCTCGGCGTCTGAGATGGAGACGCGTTTGGACTCCACGGTGGGTCTGCGTACCACACGGGGGGAGACGTGAGCCCCCCCTGACCTCCCAGATGGGTACGTGCCCCGCTCCTGTAGCGACAGCTTCCTCCCTGAGAGGTGTGGCCGCTGAGCAGGGCCTTTCTTAGCTCCTCCTTGCTGAGCCCCAATCCTCACGCCATTGGCCGGTGAGCCGCCCGCCTCGGTGGTCGTCACAGTCACGGTGGCCATCATGGCAGTGAGGTCACTGCGGTCAGGGGTCATTGGGTCGGGGTCAGGGCTGAGGTCGTCCCTTCTGCAGCCCGGGTCGGTACTCATCGCCATCACTGGATGGAGGGATGGGGGAGCGCAGGACGAAGAGGAGGTGAGAGCCCACCAGCATCAACGTGGTGTGGGTCTGGGCCAGCCTGGGGGAGCACTGGATCTGCAGGGAACCGAGAGAGGCGAGAGGGATGAGTTCATATAGAGAAAATGATTTTAATTTAGATTTCCATTTCACATTTCTTTACCCAGGAAGTCCCATTGAGGTCAGGGGACCTCTTTTACGCGCTGGCCAAGATGGCAGCTCAATAAAAAGCCATAGATCAAACACACTACATGGTATGGATATCATATGATATGAATGATATGGACACTGATATTGTATTATGTTCCATGATTAACAGGTAAGTGATAACAACCAGAACAATGTAATCTACCCAAGAACATGTATCACAATACACTGCGTAGTTTGATTGAGTCAAGTTCACACATCTAAAAGTGTCATGTCATGTATAGTGTCACACTGTCATGTATAGGCAGTTTATGACATTGTGCTCTGAGGACAGCCAAGGTAAAGAACTACAAGTAGGACAGTGTTTTGTCATCCAGACACCTCAGTGCCCCCCTTCTATCTCTCCCTCTCTCTCTGTGTGAGAAGCTGATTGTTCCAGCAGGGCCGGCCAGCAGATTAAGTCGTCCAAGCGTGTGTGTGCGCGTGTGCCGTGTGTGTAGTTGTCTAGGCATGCCGTGTGTGTAGTTGTCTAATTGAAATAAATGACCCTGTGATGAAAGTCAATCTAGGCCCACAGTTAATTATGATCCATTCCTCTGGACATGCCCCTACTGTGAGTGTGTGTGGGTTAACACAGCTCTCATCAACAACATCTACTTTCTCATGCAATTACTCCGAGTGCGTGTGTATGTGTGTGTGCTTGAACCTGTGTGATAATCACAGCAGATCTTTGTTCATTGTGAGCCCTTTAATCACAAATGTAAATCAGGGAAGTAGATAGTCATAGTGAGCTGGTATCAAAGCAAGGCTGTGCAGCCAGTTGGTTGATGTGTTGTTGTCTCTGCAGATGAGAGAGCACAGATATGCAAAGTGGACCAGATCTACTCCATCCAGTTATCCATCCAAAGGCCAGGGAGGGAAGAAGAATTGACAAGAAATCTCTCACATTACAATCCTTCCATCTCAAAGAGTCCTTCCACATCTATCTTAGTCAGGGAGTAACACACACACACACACACACACACACACACACACACACACACACACACACACACACACACACACACACACACGCACACGCACACACGCACACACGCATACACACACAGTGAGTAATGCATGCACCCACACCTCCTTAGTGAAAAGCTGCTCTGGGAAGGTGATTAATGCTTTTACCTCCAAGAGCTCAATTTGTCCACCTCTTTAGGGTCAACAATCCAGAGAAAGGGGCTTGATTGGATATAAAATGGTGAATCTATTTACAATAACCTTTGTGAGGAGTTTCAGTTGTCTGAATATCAATATTCTTTTAGAGGTTACATTTAGAGAAGTGAAATGGGACATCGTCGTAATCTGCTATTCCTGAGATTTCTCAGGACACGAAAACCTATCCGTTTAGTTGGACTCGGAGTGCCTTATATTCTAAAATAACTGAGTGCTCCAGTTTTAACTTGGGTCAAATGATTTCATGACATTTTATTTTTCACCAGGGCAGTCTTGGCTCCATGTCAAAGAGTCTTTTCACAGAAACATACATGTTTGATTTGATCAAGTATCACTGCCTCTCTCTCACTCACAACAAGCACGGCAGGACACACACGTATCAGGGGGGGTTCTCTTCTGAATAAATATGGCGTTCACCAAGGGGAAGGCAATTTGTTTCCATCCCTTGAGAGATAACAGTCAGGGCTTATTGAAATGGAGAACTCTGTGCTTCAGCAGACTAAGTGTCCATTTAAGTGTGTGTGTGTGTGTGCGCGTGTGAGGGTGCACGCATGGGGACCACTGTGCAAACATTATGTTAAATTGGCATACATTATACCAGTGTAAGACTGGCTTATGTTGAGTCTAGAAGTGAGCAGAAGTGTGTGTGTATGTGTGTGTGTGTGCGTGTGTGTGCCCACATGAAAAAACACTTCAGCTCAATATAGAATACTACAGTACTTAGAATTCTGAAGTAAACAGTGGTATACTGTTCTACTCAATGTAGTATACTTTGATCATGTGTAGTCCTTACTGTAGAATTTTGTAGTATACTGTTGGAATACTATAGTGCACTACAGTCCACAAAAGCACTACAGTAATTACTATAGTGTATACCTTCTTTTTTTTACTAGTGTATACTATAGTATTTAAAAAATAGTATACGATAGTATTTGTTCATGTGGGTGCCAGCATGTGTATGTGTGCCTGCGTGAGAGCATTTGTGTGTATGTGTGTGGGCGTACTTGTCGACCCCACCATGACAGTTCCCTCACAGTGGACGGGCAATCTCAGTCCTGGAGGGCTGGCTGCTTGTTGCCCATGACAACCATTAATGTGGAGGATATTGACAACACATGAATTCAGCCAAAATATTACATCTTACAATGTTCCCCGGTCTGATAACTGTTATTCTACCAAACATTTGGGAAAGCCTTTTAATTGATTGTGATGGTGGTTGAGGCGGAGAGGAGTGGCGGACGCAGGGGAGGGAGGGAGAGAGTTAGAGACAAATACCATTGACTCTTGACCCCATTGAAAAGCCACTTCCTGGTATTAACCATTCTCTATTAGCCAACCAGTGATTAACTGATGCTACAGCAGCACTCTAGTCTTCAGGAACCATTCATAGGGACTGAGCCTATCAGGGAATGGTATTCATATGATGGCAGGTAGAGAAAGAGTGCTAAACAAGAGGACTGTGATGACTTTTAATAAACAAGAGGACTGTGATGACTTTTAATTATTATTATTTGCAATGACAACCTGCACAGCAAATTTGCGGGTGCTAAAATCTTGGTGTTGAGGTAAAAAGTGTTGTATCTGAGTGTTGATTCAAGTAGGGTTAACACCAGCGGGATTGAAATTGACACCACCTGCAGTGAATAAATTAAGTGTTATTTTAAATCACAATGGAATCACCACCGCGTGGTGTTGTTAATTGGCTGTGTTGTCACTATCTCAGAGAGAAAGAAATATGGGAGGGGGCTCATTATTATATCATTCCCAGTATGCTTTGTTGCAGGTTGCTTTTTAGATTAGTGAATTTTAACCTCTCTGCGCACCAAACCCGTTAGCGGGATGAAATTCAACAACATACGGTGATCGCTACATAAAGTCATATTAAACATTCATGAAAATACATGTGTCTCACATGTTTCGAAAGACTAGAATCTTGCTAATCCAACTGCGTTGTCAGATTTAAAAAAGGATTTACTGCGAAAGAATACGATGCGATTATCTGAGGATTACGCACAGGCGTAACAAAATCAAACTGCAATAAAATTAATTGTTTACCTTTGACGATTTTCCTCTATTTGCAATCCCAATGCTCATTGTTACACAATGAATGGTCTTTTGTTTGATCAAATCCATTTTTATAGCCTAACACGAAACATTTTGTCAACTGCTTGTGTCGTGAATTCCGTCTCATTCTATTTGATGACACATTCGATGTAAATACACACACTAAACGTGACTTTTCCAGTCATGTTTGGTTTCATTGCAATCAACTGGTTTGTTTGTAACACAACCAAACATGATGGGCCATTTCGCGGGACGTATTGACTGAAAGAAACCGATTTGAAGACAACATAAGTAATGACATCATTGTGCACCAATGATATGACCGCTGTTTCGTTGATTGACTGTATTTTAACCCAATGACCACTGATCGTCTTGAAATCTAGCTGGGTAGATAGCCAATGAGCTGAGGCAAACGGCAATATAGTATGTAATGTTTATGTGTTGGAAGACCAACCCATGTAGTAAACTCCGGCGTAAAGAGGGTCATTCGCCATTGAAGATTCATACCGGAAGGAGCCATGCATGTTACGCACAGTGTTGTTTTGGTAAAGCGCATCTTCAGCTATTTATATATCAATCAGTATGGCGACTAAGTCAGAGAAACCTAAATCTAAGTCTAGATATACAGATGTACACACAATTCTAGAAGAAATTGATCGGAAATGTGAGACAGAGATTGTTGGAGGGCGATTCATTTAGTGATTCCCAAATGGAGGAATATTTTTTGAACATAGAGGACATCGTTTTGGACTGGTAAGTTCTTCTCATGCTAATGCCGTTGTTTGAAATTAATAATATTATTTGTGATTTTTTTTTTTTTTAGTAGCAATATATAAAAATGTAATGTATGGAAATGTGAGATGCGTGTGTGTCTGCCAACCCACCCCGCCCCCACATGAAATAGCCTATTTGAGGCTGTTGAGGGGAGGGCAGGCCCACAACAATGGCCAAAATGAAATGGAGACAGTAGATACAGCTGGTCTGTTGTATTATAATAAAGACAGTAGAGCTAGCTGGTCTGTCATAATATAATAGAGACAGTAGATCTAGCTGAAATGTCATAATATACATGAAACAGTAGATCTAGCTGGTCTATAATAAGATATTCAACCATATGTTCCCTGTATTCTATATACAGTATATATGTTTATTATACATGTTGATACAGGGCTCATATGTGAAACTATTCTAACTTAACATTTTCATTCACACAGTGACACTGACTCCGAATGGGAGCCCCCAGTGCCAAAGTGTCCATCCCCCACTGAAGCTGGTTCATCCAGCCCTGTATTGCCTTTAAATTGTTTAACTTAAGTAAAACTCTTCAGGTAGCCTCCCACAAGCTTTCCACAATAAGTTGGGTGAATTTTAGCCCATTCCTCCTGACAGAGCTGGTGTAACTGAGTCAGGTTTGTAGGCCTCCTTGCTCGCACACGCATTTTCAGTTCTGCCCACACATTTTCTATTGGATTGAGGTCAGGGCATTGTGATGGCCACTCCAATACCTTGACTTTGTTGTCCTTAAGCCATTTTGCCACAACTTTGGAAGTATGCTTGGGGTCATTGTCCATTTGGAAGACCCATTTGCGACCAAGCTTTAACTTCTGGAGATGTTGCTTCAATATATCCACATAATGTTCCTCCCTCATGATACCATCTATTTTGTGCACCAGTCCCTCCTGTAGCAAAGCACCCCCACAACATGATGCTGCCACCCCTGTGCTTCACGGGTGGGATGGTGTTCTTCGGCTTGCAAGCCTCCCCGTTTTCCTCCAAATATAACCATGGTCATTATGGCCAAACAGTTCTATTTTTGATTCATCAGACCAGAGGACATTTCTCCAAAAAGTATGATCTTTGTCCCCATGTGCAGTTGCAAACAATAGTCTGTCTTTTTTATGGAGGTTTTGGAGCAGTGGCTTCTTCCTTGCTGAGCGCCCTTTCAGGTCATGTCGATATATATGACTAGTTTAACTGTGGAAATAGATACTTTTGTACCGTTTTCCTCCAGCATCTTCATAAGGTCCTTTGTTGTTTTTCTGGGATTGATTTGCACTTCTCGCACCAAAGTACATTAATCTCTAGGAGGCAGAACACGTCTCCTTCCTGAGCGATATGATGGCTGCGTGGTCTCATTGTGTTTATACTTGCGTAATATGGTTTGTACAGGTGAACGTGGTACCTTCAAGCGTTTAGAAATGGCTCCCTAGGATGAACCAGAATTGTGGAGGTTTTTATCCAGAGGTCTTGGCTGATTTCTTTTGATTTTCCCATGAGCTCAAGCAAAGAGGTACTGAGTTTGAAGGTAGGCCTTGAAATACATCCACAGGTACACCTCCAATTGGCTCAAATGATGTCAATTAGCCTATCAGAAACTTCTAAAGCCATAACATACTTTTTGGGAATTTTCCAAGCTGATTACAGGCACAGTCAACTTAGTGTATTTAAACTTCTGACCCACTGGAACTGTGATACAGTGAATTATAAGTGAAATAATCAGTCTGTAAACAATTGTTGGAAAATTGCTTGTGCCATGCACAAAGTAGATGTCCTAACAGACTTGCCAAAACGATAGTTTGTTAATTAACAATACATTTGTGGAGTGGTTGAAAAACAAGTTTTAATGACTCCAACCTTAGTGTATGTAAACTTCTGATTTCAACTGGATAATTTAGAAGAAAGTGGGTGTTAAACTTCCGATCACAAATTTGCTGTGTGGCAAGAGGCAACTGAAGCTAGCACAGAAACGACTGAGGGAGGGGAATGGGAGCTCGGAGAAAAGTTTTTCCCTTCACACTGCCACCAAACATACAGTATGGTGTAATTCAATATGGTTGAATACGGTTAATTGAGCAGTTCATGTATCCTCTGCTGTCTTCAACTGAATAAAGCTATGAAAAAGCCAGAACAAATTGAAAAAGCCTGACATCTTGTGTGTGTGTGTGTCTGTGTTCTCCATGATGTTTAAGCATACAACAGGAGCCACAACCTTCTCATTTGAAGCGCATTTGGGAACCATTTTAACGCCATTTGGACTCCTCTACTTCCATCCATACCAATCCAATAATAATAATTATAATAATAATAATAATAATAATACAAGCTTATTTTTTTCATAGCATATTGTAGAGGCAGAGCAAAGGAAATGGATAAATAAATACATAATACACGGTGGAAACACTTAATGAGATCCTTTTATGAGAGCCAAATGTTATTTCAATCTTTCCACATCTTTCTCCCAATTCATATTGAAAGTATATTCATTCACCAAAACTAATTAGGAGGAGACGAAGAGAGTGCATACAGGTTCTTCTGATTGACACGTTCCTCTATTAACGACCCATATCTCCCTCCTGCTCCGTCTCAATTTGTCTTCTAAATTGGTTTGTTGTGTCCCAGGCAGCAAGCAAAGACTGCCAAGAACAAAATGGAGATCATTTATAGGTTTTCAGAGCGAGACAGCGCTGAGCGGACAACACCATGAATAAATCTCAATAATACTACTGATGAAAAAAAAGAAAAAAAATCATAGCACGAAGTGGAAGTGAGGTTCTCGCTCCACGCCGAGCTGTTTTCTCAATGGGTTTCATTCCCAGTTGACAGCTGAGTCATTGATATAACACTGTGACTATATACATAGTCTGTACGTGTGTTTCTATTTCTTTGTGTATTCAAAAAAGCCTCCTTTCTCTAGATAGCTGGAACACAAGCTTGTACGTGACCTTGAAGGCTTAGACAGAAATGATCATGTTGTCAGCATGTAGTCTCATCTCCATCCACCAACACAAAACTCTCTCTACAGATTGGAGGGCAGTGGAGGTCATTGTCTCTCGCTTTCTCTCCCTATCCCCCTGGTATAATGTATGTGTGTTTGTGTGTAGAAAATCTATAAAAATGTTGATCACAGATAGCAGTGTGTTGGTGAATGAGGACCTCAGAGTACTGTATGCTGTGGATGTGATGGGTATTGATTTACAGGCTAGAAGCTCCTGAGGCAGAAGAGAGAGCACACTGACAGAAAGCACAGGCCTACTGTGCCTATGGAGTATTCCACTGGGACCAATTTAACTCAGTCAAACTAGGCATTGGCATTTTAAATAATTTTAAATAATTTCACTATTCCAATAATATCATGATTTTTTCCCCCCTGGATACCCGGATAGTTGAAATACATGTGTTTTTGAAAAACAACATTTGTTTAAACTTGGGAGAGAGGTGCCACAGTACAGGGACATTGAGAGTGAGCTAAATAAATGTGAATACTTGCTACTAATGCTACAGCTACCATGATTACGGGGAGAGGCACAACACTAGAATCGCTACTATCGTTACAACTCCAGGAGCTATAGTACCAGTCAAATGTTTGGACACCTACTCATTCAAGGGTTTTTCTTTATTTTAGCGGTTTTCTACATTGTAGAATAATAGTGAAGACATCAAAACTATGAAATAACACATATGGAATCATGTAGTAACCAAAAAAAAGTGTTAAACATGCCCTCCACTCTGTTGAGAGAGTTTTGTGTTGGTGAATGGAGATGAGACTACATGCTGACAATATGATAATTTCTGTCCAAGCCTTTAAGGTCACGTACAGGATTGTGTGTGTGGATTGTGTGCAGGTGTGAGTGCATCTGCACGGACAGTGAGGCGAAGACTTTTGGACCATGTTCTGGTCAAGGGCAGGAAAGAAGCCACTTCTCTCCCGGAAATATTCTGCAAAAGGTACAGGGATTGGCCTGCTGAGGACTGGGGTAAAGTCATTTTCTCTGATGAATACCCTTACCGATTGTTGTGGCATCTGGAAAAAAACTTGTCCGGAGAAGACAAGGTGAGCGCTACCATCAATCCATTAGTAAAATTAGTCAAATTAGTACATTTATTTTAAGTACTACTTAAGGAGGTCTATCAGTACAGTTTATAGAACAATAGCGATCAAACAACAAAAGCCATCATCCAGTCCGACAGGCCCGACAATCACCTCTGATCACATGCAGGCCTACATTCAGTTGCCTTCATACTGCATAATGTTCTGCATGCAGTCATCTGTAGTTGAAAAGCTTTTGGTAACAATAATGTGGCCTCTGCAACCTGACAGCTGCACATGATAAGAGGATGTCCCCTCCTGCACCTGTCCTAAGGTGGACACTTTAGTGGTGGACATTTACCTGTGGTGTGAGTAAAGAGAGATAACATAAGGGGAGAAAGCTTCAGAAAGATAATCACACACGCATGTGTAACAGTATTGTTTTTGTCCTTCTCCTTGTCCCAACCTGGTCTTGAACCAGAGACCCTCTGAACACATCGACAACAGTCACCCTCAAAGCATTGTTACCTGTCGCTACACAAAAGCCCACAACAAAAAAAACACACACACTATGTTGGCCCACCACACAAGGGACCGTGAGATTGACCTTCCACTAAACAAGGGGAGCTGCTTTCACAGTCCTAATGCAACCAGGTTCTTTGTGTTTTGATCCTGCATGACTCTTCCAGGCAGACAACAATTTTAACCATTCCCTTTATACAGTGACAGTGTGTCTTTATCTAACACTCAGACCAATACGCATTCCACAGTCGGGGCAAACATTGTGCCCAACTAGCACACAGTCAAGCCCAGAGAAATGCCAATGACCAGAGCCAAGAGAAATATTTTGGCCACAACAGAGAGAAAGAGAGCACTGCTGATGCCTCTATTTAACCCAAGTGCCCAACAAAGCAAAGAGCACTACATGGGAAGCCTGCCAAGGCTTACTTCAGTTCTTAACCCGAACAAACAAACACAAAGGATTTCTCTTCTCCAAAGCTGTTTAAACTACTGAAGGACAAATGTCAGGAGTGAGTGAGAGAGAGGACACTAAGTGGGTCACCACCCACTCCATAGTTCTAAATGGCAGGAAGTCAGGAAGACAATAGTATCTTCAATGTTCATTAACAGATTGAGAAACATGGCTCAGAATCACCCTGATGTAAAAGGTAACCCTAGCCTGGTTCCAGACTTATTGATACTATATAGCCAACTGCTATGGTCACTATTTGGAATAATAAGGGTTTGGGTAGATACGCAAAAAAAACACTCCCCCTCCAATAGAATCAGATACTCAGCTCTCTTACTATGATCCCAGTGCTGAGAGTTGAGAAAGGAGGGGCTGGAGACAGTGAAACAGGGTAGAGGAGGCTTTCTGTCATCTGTCTAGAACCAGAGAGATAGGCTGCTTTGCTACCTGTCCTCGTTACAATCCCCCGGGCCCAGCAGTTTGGACCAGGTCCGCATGGCTGCCTCATCTGTCACATCTCATCCCAGTCAGGGGGAGTACGTGACACATTAGGTGCTGGGGGACTAGGGGAGAGAGGGATCAAGAGATGGATGCTGAGGAAGAGGTGGAGGGTGAAAGCCAACACTTCCACATTAGATGCTGTGAGAAGGGGGATGGGGAAGGAAAGGTGAAAAGGTATATGGAAGCGGCGGGGGGGAGCTGTCCAGAATGACAGCCTGGCCTAGTGCTTGCTGACACATGTAGGAGAAGACCAGCCCTGTGGAATGCTTCATGCACGCGAGAGAGAGCGAGCGAGAGCGAGAAAGATTAAAATAAGAGCTACAAAAGACTGGCACAAAGAGTTTGTTCTCCTCCATAACTGGTAGGGCTGCGCAATTTATACAATTTTAATCAAAATTGCAATACTGACATGTGCAATATCCATATCGCAAGAGGCTGCAATTATGTTTTTAAGCACCATGAATTCGAATATAATAAGGGTCCCTGTTAACCTTGGTTTCAACCCTGTCATAACTTCTATTGTACCTGTTTTTTTCCATTACTTGTCATGCCAAACAACACCAACAGTAGAATCCGAATGCTGAGGAGTATTTCAGTCTGTAATAAAGCCCTTTTGTGAGGAAAATATTGGGAGTAATCTTAGACCATTCTTCCATACAGAACCTTTACAGATCACTAACCAGGTTTCCATCCAACCTTTTCAGTAAAGTACATTTCAGAAAACAATGTAATAACAGTCCTGCTGGAACTTGTCAGTAAACTTTCCAAATGTCGACAAAACAAAATACGCTGAACAAGGTGGGATCTGACGGTGCGGTGCGAGAAATGACGTTGGAAACGCTTTTATGTGTAAATATTGATATAATAACTATCATATTGAAGTAAACTTGGAGTCACGCGATGACATGTTGTGTGGTCCTCCCACTACGACTCTTCGGGAAATCTTGCTATTTCGTCCATAATAATCTCATCATGTAGGCTATACTCACATTGTGTCTGCGAGCGGTTGCCTAGAGTGCACGTGTCAATAGCAGAGTGGGCACACTCGCCATATAACGCACATTGTTTTGTGACAAAACCATAAATAGAGTTGAAAATGTGATGGAAACCCATTTAACTTGCATTTTTGGTTTGATTACATGGGATTTTTATGTGCACTACGTCATCACGCACAGCCTTTTATCCGCAACAAGTACATTTGATGGAAACACATCTCAGGTGGGAAAATACGCATATGTGTTTTTATGTGGATTTTAGAATATTTGCATGGAAATCTGTCGCCAATCGGATACTTTTTCATACTGTACAACCCTGGCGTTGCAAGCGCCATGCTCTACCAACGGAGCCAAATGGAACCTTAGTGGAAAATCCACTAGCGGCCAGGTTTCAGCCTCCTGGCAGAGGCAACCAGGTTTTTGTTCATGATGCCGTTGACCTTAAGGGCCCCAGGACCAGTGGAAGCAAATTGCTCCACAACATCAAAGATCCAACACCATACACCGGTCATTTTCTGGTCATGCATCTTTCTTTTGACGCAAAACCCACAACTAATATAAATTCCTGGAGTTTGTTAAACGGCATTGGTACGTGGATTGGAGCCGGTACTATGGTCAGATGACAAGAAAATAGAGCTCTTTGGCCACGCACACTAGTCTTGGGTTTTGCGTCAAAATCGCTAAGCTCACTCCCAATGTGTTTTCCAACCTCAGGGCGTTAAACAAAATCGTGTTCTCTTGAGCATTCGTATAAAATAATATAATTTCCCAATTTTTGCTCATCTTTATCAAGGGTGTCAATCATTTCAGACCCCACTGTATCTACAGGAGCTGAACAGTTAGCTGCCTGTGGTGCCATGCCACTGTCTGAAGTAAAAACCTGCAGTCTTTTTAAGAACCTCATCCCCTTTGAGTGACTGAACTGAATCTCCTCCTGTCACGCCCTGGTCGAAGTATTTTGTGTTTTTCTTCATGTATTTGGTCAGGCCAGGGTGTGACATGGGTTTTTGTATGTGGTGTGTAGCTTAGTGGGATTGTAGCTTAGTGGGGTGTTCTAGGAGAGTCTATGGCTGTCTGAAGTGGTTCTCAATCAGAGGCAGGTGTTTATCGTTGTCTCTGATTGGGAACCATATTTAGGCAGCCATATTCTTTGGTTGTATTGTGGGTGATTGTATTGAGTGTCTTGATGTCCTTGTGCTGTTTTAGTTGACACAAGTATAGGCGGTTTTCGTTTCGTTTATTGTTTTGGAGTGTTTGTTTATTCGTGTTTACGTTGTTTAAATAAACATGGATCGCAATCGACAAGCTGCAGTTTGGTTCGACTCTCCTTCACCACATGAAAACCGTGACAGAATCACCCACAATACAACCAAAGAATATGGCTGCCTAAATATGGTTCCCAATCAGAGACAACGATAAACACCTGCCTCTGATTGAGAACCACTTCAGACAGCCATAGACTCTCCTAGAACACCCCACTAAGCTACAATCCCACTAAACTACACACCACATACAAAAACCCATGTCACACCCTGGCCTGACCAAATACATGAAGAAAAAACACAAAATACTTCGACCAGGGCGTGACACCTCCATACAATACAGTTCAGCATGGGACTTATCTGTGCCCTGTGAAGCATACCTAGAGAAAGAGAGACTAGCTCGTTGTCTTTCTGCTGATGACTGTCTGTGATAGCACTATGATGATCAGTGACAGACAATGAGACACTCCGGGGAGGGTGGATTACTGCATCTAATGACCAGGACATACCTCTGGCAGCTTAGGTGCCAATGGGAACAAGATGACCATATATTAGCTACAGTATTAATAGCAAGGTTTATAAAAGGCTTATAAACAGGTTATTAATAGGGTTCTGTACTTACCTTCTAAGTATAGCCTACTATACTTTCCAGCTATTGACCCATTGACTGAGTGTGGTTGACTAGGCAATAGTTCCAATCAGCCTCTTTCCCCTGTGCCAACAACCATCAGAGCCTACATATCAGGCACTCTTTAATTAAATCATTAGCTTTGAAGCTGGATTAGCTCGTTACAGTTCGCCACACCACTACAGCGAGCCTTAGCAATAAATCTGTCAGAGATCCCTCCCTGTACACTTGAAGGTGACCACAGTACAAAATGCAGCCGTTCCCACTTAGAAAACCCAGGCGTTGCCAAACAGCTTGCACACACAGTGTATGAGTACACACATCGAGACATCAGCAGACTGTCAATCTCAATGGACAGAAATAGAGCCAGACAATCCCAGCCAAATCCAGGGCTAACACTCACCCCCCTAACCCGACCCAGGACCAGGGCTGCTAAATCAGGATTACAGAGGAGGATACAGAGGTTTGAAGGAGGGGGAAAAGGAGAAGAGTTGCTGTTCTCTCCTACTACTCACACTCTCAGATGGGCTGAGACTGGAGCCTCTGCATGGCTGGTCTCTCAGGCAAAGCCAAAGTTCCAGGCCTAGGGGTCTCAGAGAAACAAGGCACCCCACTTTGGGCCCTCGAGACAGAGGCAAGGAAGTTCAGGATAATTCCCTAGTGTAACCAACATCCGAAAGTCCTCCCTCGAGTGCAGCCCTGTATCCCTCACACTGGCAGGTGTGAAAAACTGGAGCCCATTTTACATTTGAATAATTTAGCATACACTCTTATCCAGAGCGACTAACAGGAGTAATTAGGTTTAAGTGCTTTCCTTGCTCAAGGTCACAGACAGATTCCTCACCTAGTCGCCTTGGGGATTCGAACCAGCAACCTTTCTGTTACTTGCCCATTGCTCTAAACCGCTAGGTTACCTGCCGCCCTGCATTGAATTAAGCCCATCCATGACCTCAGCATGCCACTGGTTGGTTGTGTGTCTATTTTTAATATGGGCTAGGTAGTTAGCCCAGCGGTGGAGAGTTCAGAAAGAGATTAGTAGGACGTAATCGTACCACTGTACCCTCGGGGCAGTGGGAATCTGAGTATGTCATCAGGCTTCTCTCTCGACAGGTGGGTGTGGAAGTTCCATGCCTGAGTGTACACTTATAAAACTGCATTCTCATGATGGATGCTACATAAGGACAGTAAGGGGGGAACTATATCTAGGAAACCCAGCTATGGTGCAGTGGGAGACCCAGTGGGTTTTATATAAGGTACCAGCCAAGCCAGGAAAAAAAACAGAGGCGCTACACTGACTGCACACATCCAATCTCTTATCTACACGACAGGAATAGACCTAAACAGCAAGTATCTGTTAGTTAAACATGTGGCAAGAATCCTCTAAACTGAAAATGTGAAGACTTAGTCATCCACAAAGCAGAATCACTATCTTTGTTAGTCTTCCAGGGACCGATCCTTTGTACTGTCTAAATCCTTCCCAGTGGCAGAATGCCCTGCTATTGCTGAGTGCCATCCTCTCTCATCCCTATGAGGGCTAGGCTAGCCTCATCGAGAACCAGGCTTCCCTATTTGAAAGCCTGGTGAAGTCAATAGCAGGAAGTAGCCTGGTGTGACGCCTTGCAACACATCAAACAAATCAAATGCCTTGCTTGGGCGGATTAATATAATATATTCATGTTAATAAGTTGATATATGCAGTGTTTGTGGTGACTTAATTTCAATCATTTGCTGGCTGTCGGCTACACTTGATAAACTCAACTTTTACCATAGCCTACGGGTAGTTTTCAAGCAGAGAAGTTGTAATGCCTTTGACTCGATTGGTCAGAAAATAGTGACGAACATAACATGTGACGCAGCACCCCTTCTACGTGCATGTGGAGGAGGGTTCTTGAAATGTAACATCCAATAAAAATGTAGTCGCTAGAAGCCAGCAGACTATTCTAGCCATTTCGGCTAATACAAAATTCTCCAGAGCTCCAAAAGGACCAGCGTGACAACAATGTGATTTTGAGATATGGCTACACGAGACTAGGGCTTGGCTAGCCAAGTCAATGCCCCACCATGCTCCATCCTGTGTCATCCCTGTTAGGGCTAGGCTAGCCAGGTAATACAATGGCCCATCATGTTCCATCCTCCATCATCCCTGTTAGGGCTAGGCTAGCCAGCTATCGCAATGCCCCACCATGCAGTGTCATCTCTGTTAAGTCTAGGATAGCCATGTATCACAATGCCCCATAATGCTCCATCCTGTGTCATCCCTGTTAGGGCGAGGCTAGCCAGCTATCACAATGCCCCATCATGTTCCATCCTCCATCATCCCTGTTAGGGCTAGGCTAGCCAGCTATCGCAATGCCCCACCATGCAGTGTCATCTCTGTTAAGTCTAGGATAGCCATGTATCACAATGCCCCATAATGCTTCATCCTGTGTCATCCCTGTTAGGGCGAGGCTAGCCAGCTATCACAATGCCCCATCATGTTCCATCCTCCATCATCCCTGTTAGGGCTAGGCTAGCCAGCTATCGCAATGCCCCACCATGCAGTGTCATCTCTGTTAAGTCTAGGATAGCCATGTATCACAATGCCCCATAATGCTTCATCCTGTGTCATCCCTGTTAGGGCGAGGCTAGCCAGCTATCACAATGCCCCATCATGTTCCATCCTCCATCATCCCTGTTAGGGCTAGGCTAGCCAGCTATCGCAATGCCCCACCATGCAGTGTCATCTCTGTTAAGTCTAGGATAGCCATGTATCACAATGCCCCATAATGCTTCATCCTGCGTCATCCCTGTTAGCACTAGGCTAGCCAGGCTGCCTGTCAGATGTCAATCAATGGTGTGAACCAAGCAAGCCTGTCCAAGGCCAACCATGATGGATAATGAGCCTGCTCTGGATATAGACTAGCACCAGCTTATCCTGTCTGCCTGCCTGACCAACTGGTTGACTGAAAGACTGAGAAACTGTCTGACTGCCTGTAGAGACTGGTTGACTGCTTGTGGGGTTTGTTGAGGCCGGCTGGTTGTGGAGTCTTCAGTAGGGAAACATACTGTATCAATCAAGGGAGTCTGAGGGTCTTTCTGTGCCACCAAACATTTGCATACTACTAGTAAAGTAGAAGGTGTAACATTACGGAACAATGTTGTTCAAGTTAAACAAATAGTTAGCGGGGAGAGGCTATACAGACACTCCTGGCCTGCAAAATAATGACGTATGTTGCGCACTTGACAGCGGAGTGAACCGAATCACACAGGGTTGTAACAGCTAAGGAGGAAATGTGTTCTGGTGCTGTTGCCTTTCATGCTCTTCCCATTGAGTTGACCGTTTCACGGTGACATCTAGATGGCTACCAAAATGAGTTAACACTGTTCCATAATGTTCCATTAGTAGTTTAAACCTGTTCACTTTAATAGTAGTAGTATGCAAACATTTGCAAACGTTTGGTGGCACAGAAAGAAAGGAACATGTTGTGAGTCTGGTAAAATAATCTGTGGAATTGTGTAGGCTATAGCAACGTTGTATTAGTTTGTTAGAATTTGTTAGAGTTTGTTAGCATCTAGCGGTCTTATTTGAAATTTGTTCAATGCCTCAATTCATTTTATAAACTATATTGGATATATGGCTGTACAGATTCCTTGTGGTGTTGTTTGTGTCGCACTGCTTTGCTTTATCTTGGCCAGGTCGCAGTTGTAAATGAGAACTTGTTCTCAACTAGCCTACCTGGTTAAATAAAGGTGAAATAAAACAATTAAAAACTCCTATTTGCCATATCTTCAATCTAAGCCTACTATAAAGTGTGTGCCGGCAGGCCTGGAGGGAAGCAAAAGTCATTCCGCTACCCGAGAATAGTAAAACCCCCTTTACTGGCTCAAATAGCTGTTACTAACCCTTAATACACTTTTGGTTGAAAATTGTGTTTGACCATATACAATGCTACTTTACTGTAAATAAATTGACAAGACTTATAGGGAAGAAAAATCAACAAGCACGGCACTTACACAAATAACTGATGATTGGCTGAGAGAAATTGATGATAAAAAGATTGTGGGAGCTGTTTTGTTCGACTTCAGCCTGGCTTTTCACATTATCGATCATAGTCTACTGCTGGAAAATGTGGTATGGCTTTACATCACCTGCTATATTGTGGATAAAGAGATACCTGTTTAACAGAGGACAGAGGGTGTTCTTTAATGGAATCCTCTCCAACATAATCCAGTTAGAATCAGGAATTCCCCCAGGCAGTTGTCTTGGCCCCTTACTTTTTCAATCTTTACTAATTGTCCGGTCCTCTGGCAGTCTCTATGGGGGTACCACAGGGTTCAATTCTCGACTCTTTTCTCTGTATATATCAATGATGTTGCTCTTGCTGGGGGAGATTCCCTGATCCACCTCTACGCAGACGACACCATTCTGTATACTTCTGGCCCTTCCTTGGAAACTGTGCTCCAAACGAGTGTCAATGCCATACAACACTCCTTCCGTGGCCTCCAACTGCTCTTAAACGCTAGTAAAACCAAATGCATGCTTTTCAACCGTTCGCTGCCTGCACCCGCACGCCCGACGAGCATCACCACCCTGGATGGTTCCGACCTAGAATATGTGGACATATATAATTACCTAGGTGTCTGGCTAGACTGCAAACTCTCCTTCCAGACTCATATCAAACATCTCCAATCCAAAATCAAATCTAGTCGGCTTTCTATTTCGCAACAAAGCCTCCTTCACTCACGCCGCAAAACTTACCCTCGTAAAACTGACTATCCTACTGATCCTCGACTTCGGCGATGTCATCTGCAAAATAGCTTCCAATACCCTACTCAGCAAACTGGTTGCAGTTTATCACAGTGCCATCCGTTTTGTTACTAAAGCACCTTATACCACCCACCACTGCGACTTGTGTGCTCTAGTCGGCTGGCCCTTGCTACATATTCGTCGCCAGACCCACTGGCTCCAGGTCATCTAAAAGTCTATGCTAGGTAAAGCTCCGCCTTATCTCAGTTCACTGGTCACGATGGCAACACCCACCCGTAGCACGCGCTCCAGCAGGTGTATCTCACTGATAATCCCTAAAGCCAAAACCTAATTTGGCCGCCTTTCCTTCCAGTTCACTGCTGCCTGCGACTTATCTCCCTCACCAACTTTAAACATCTGCTATCTGAGCAGCTCACCGATCGCTGCAGCTATACATAGTCCATCGGTATATTGCCCACCCAATTTACCTACCTCACCCAATACTGTTTTTATTTTATTTACTTTTCTGCTCTTTTGCACACCAGTATCTCTACCTGCACATGTTCATCTGATCATTTATCACTCCAGTGTTAATCTGCTAAATTGTAATTATTCACTCCTATGGCCTATTTATTAATTGGTTATCTGACGAGTCAGCCCAGTCCATTTCTAATGGCCAAATAGAAGAAATTAACTGCTTGATTGATGTGTAACTCTGGCCCAGGAGTAACTCTGACCTAAACCTTATAGGAAAAACTCTGGGCCTTAATGATAGTTAATGCCAGTCAGAGAGAGAACAAGGTGTGGTCCTCCCCGCTCGCCCTGTTCTACCCTCCTCCCCTTCAGGCGCCAATGTCTCCCAGCACTCCACTCGTTGAAATGACAAACACATGAGCCCAGTCATCAATAACAGCTTACCGCTCCCTCAACAGCACTCTGGAAGCACTGTTAGACTGCCTGCAATCCTGCCATGCCACTGCAGGGTTTACACACATACTTTATGACTCCAAAGCAGAGGGATGGAGGGATGTAAGTAATGGATAGAGCGGAACTCAATCTCTCCCTCCAGCTCACTATCACACACGCATGCACACACGCACGCACACACGTACAGCGTACAGACAGCCTCCACCAGCCGTGCAGCCGTGCCTAAACACCCAACCCAAAAACAAGTATGCATCCACACGACAGACTGTGAGCACATCTGTGGAGTTTGTGGTACATTACAGAAATCTTGGTTACCGTGGGGACGCAAAGCAGGGGCTTTGCAAAAATGATGTTGTAGTTACACTGAACAAAAATATGAACGTAACATGTAAAGTGTTGGTCCCATGTTTCATGAGCTGAAATAAAATATCCCAGAAACAAAAAAGCAAAGTTTGTGCAAAAATTTGTTTACATCTCTGTTAATGAGCATTTCTCCTTCGCCAAAATAACCCATCCACCTGACAGGTGTGGCATATCAAGAAGCGGATTAACAGCATGATCATTACACAGGTGCAGCTTGTGCTGGGATAATAAAAGGCCACTCTAAAATGTGCAGTTGTGTCACACAACACAATTCCACAGATGTCTCAAGTTGAGGGAGTGTGCAATTAGCATGCGTACTGCAGGAATGTCCACCAGAGCTGTTGCCATAGAATTTAATGCTACCATAAGACGCTTCCAACGTTGTTTTAGAGAATTTGGCAGTACGACCAACAGGCCTCACAACCGCAGACCACCCGTAACCACGCAAGCCTAGAACCTCCATATTCATCTTTTTCACAAGTGGGATCGTCTGAGACCAGCCACCCGGACAGCTGACGTAACTGTGGGTTTCCACAACCAAAGACTTTCTGCACAAACTGTCAGAAACCATCTTGGTAAAGCTCACCTGCATGCTCGTCGTCCTCAACATGGTCTTAACCTGACTAAAGTTTGGCGTCGTAACTGACTTCAGTCAGCAAATGTTTAAATTCGAAGGCCACTGGCACGCTGGCGAAGTGTGACCTTCACGGATGTATCCAGGTTTCAAATGTACCGGGCAGATGGCAGACAGTGTGTATGGCGTCATGTGGGTGAGTGGTTTGCTGGTGTCAACTTTGTCAACAGAGTACCCCATGGTTATGTTATGGGCAGGCATAAGCTACGGACAATGAACACAATACCATTTTATCAATGACAATTTATATGCACAGAGATATCGTCACAAGATCCTGAGGCCCAAACATGTCACCCATTGTTTGGGATGCTCTGGATTGACGTGTACAACAGCGTGTTCCAGGTCCCGCCAATATCCAGCAACTTCGCACAGCCATTAAAGAGGAGTAATACCACAGGCAACAATCAACAGCCTGATCAACTCTATACAAAGGAGATGTGTCACACTGCATGAGGCAGGCAAATGGTGGTCACACCAGATACAGACTTGTTTTCTGATCCACAACCCTGCTTTTTTTTTTAAGGTATCTGTGATCAACAGATGTATATCTAAATTCTCAGTTGTGAAATCCATAGATTGAATAAAATAAATTATTTCAGTAACATCTTTGAAATTGCTGCATACATTGCATTCAGAAAGTATTCAGACCCGTTGACCTTTTCCACATTTTGTTCCCCTCAATCAATCTACACACAATACCCCATAATGACAAAGCAAAAACTGGATTTTAGAAACTGAAATATGACATTTACATAATTATTCAGACGTTTTACTCAGTACTTGGTTGAAGCACCTTTGGTAGTGATTACAGCCTTGAATCTTCTTGGATGTGACGCTGCGAGCTCAGCACACCTGTATTTGGGGAGTTTCTCCCATTCTTCACTGCAGATTCTCTCAAGCTCTTTCAGGTTGGAACGGGGAACGTCGCTGCACAGCTATTTTCAGGTCTCTCCAGAGATGTTCGATGGGGTTCAAGTCCAGGCTTTGGCTGGGCCACTCAAGGACATTCAGAGACTTGTCCCGAAGCCACTCCTGCGTTGTCTTGGCTGTGTGCTTAGGGTCATTGCCCTGTAGGAAGGTGAACCTGAGTGCCAGTCTGAGGTCCTGAGCCCTCTGGAAAAGGTTTTCAGCAAGGATCTCTCTATACTTTGCTCCGTTCATCTTTCCCTCGATCCTGACTCGTCTCCCAGTCCCTGCCACTGAAAAACGTCACCACCATGCTTCACCATAGGGATGGTGCCAGGTTTCCTCCAGACGTGACGCTTGGCATTCAGGTCAAAGAGTTCAATCTTGGCTTCATCAGACGAGAGAATATTGTTTCTCATGATCTGAGAGTATTTTAGATGCCTTTTGGCAAACTCCAAGTGGGCTGTCATGTGCCTTTTACTGAGGAGTGGCTTCCCTTTGGCCACTCTACCACAAAGGCCTGATTGGTGGAGTGCTGCAGAGATGGTTGTTCTTCTGGAAGGTTCTACCACAGAGGAACTGTGGAGCTCTGTCAGAGTGACCATGGGGTTCTTGGTCACCTCCCTGACATTGGCCCTTCTCCCCCGATTGCTAGGAAGACTCTTAATGGTTCCAAACTTCTTCCATTTAAGAATTATGGAGGCAACTGTGTTCCTGGAGACTTTCAATGCTAGAGAAATATTTTGGTACCCTTCCCCAGATCTGTGCCTCTACAAAATCCTGTCTCGGAGCTCTACGGACAATTCCTTCGACCAAATGGCTTGGTTTTTGCTCTGACATGCAACTGTGGGACCTTATATAGACAGGTGTGTGCCTTTCCAAATCATGCCCAATAAATTGAATTTACCACAGGTGGACTCCAATCAAGTTGTAGAAACATCTCAAGAATGATCAATGGAAACAGGATGCAACTGAACTCAATTTCGAGTCTCATAGCAAAGGGCCTGAATAATTATGTAAATTAGGTATATGTTTTCATTTTTTTTTATACATTTGCAAACATTTCAAAAAAACTGTTTTTGCTTTGTCATTATGGGGTAGTGTGTAGATTGCTGATTTGTTTTAATAGATTTTTTTCATTTTATATGGCTGTAATGTAATAAAATGTTTTTTAAAAAGTCAAGGGGTCTGAATACTTTCCAAATGCACTGTATAATGTTTATATTTTTGTTCAGTGTAGTTTAATTGGTAAAGAGCTTTGATGTGAATTAAAAAGTGTAAAAACATCTAATAATTAACATGATCCAATCTCGTCCATGCACCGCTACCAAGATCTACGACATCCTGGCTTTTATTGGTAAGCCCGGGATAAGTCGCTACCATGAAACTTAAGAGAGTTGGTTTATAAACACTCCTAAAAAGCCTTGGAATCTCTCTGTGCTTGTGCAGTGATGAAAACCACAAGGGGCCACAGCGACAGACACATTCCAATGACAGAGACATAGAGGGAGTGTGAGCCAAAAGTCTATGTTGTGAGCCAGACAGTTCTCAGAGACATGCTCTTCTTGAGTGACAGATTCTAGGCTTTTTTTCAGATGTCTAAGAAGTCTGTTCTTTCCTTTCCTTTCCTCAGCTCCTCTCCTTCATTTGACTAATCTGGAAGGACTGACCAACCACTCTAATGGGAAACATCTGCTATATTGCTTTCACCTGTCAAGTCTTTTTCAATCAGTACAGATGAAGGGGAGACAAGGAGAGTATGGATTTTAAAGTAATACAGATAGAGCCTGGCCTAGATTGTTCAAAGGACCAGAGACAAAACACAGGCAAGAACAGCCATCTGTTACCTCAGCCTGCTTACCTCACCTTACCTGTCATGGGAAAACAACAAATTGGACGTGGTGACCCTGCTGAGGACACATAATGGAGGGCACTTAGGGGAGGATACATTGTTGGTGCTTTGTGAACGTTCATGCATTAGAAATGAGTGTCAGAAGTACATTTAAGTGAAAGCCTGAACTGAACAATCTCATACTTCAGAAGGACACTTGTGGGTCTTTATTAAGTTGTATCTATCAGGGCACAAGGTGTGACCCAGATGCAGACATAGGAGGCAGAAAGGTTGGAGTCCTAGATTTTTATTGATCCAAAAAGGGGTAGGCAAGAGAATGGTCATGGACAGGCAAAAGATCAAAACCAGTTCAGAGTCCAAGAGGTACAGAGTGGTAGGCAGGCTCGAGGTTAAAACCGGGAGGATTAGCAAAAAGGGAATGAAAAAGACAGCAGCACGGGAAAAACATGCTGGTTGACTTGGACATACAAGACGAACTGGCACAGAGAGTCAGGAAACACAGGGATAAATACACTAGAGAAAACAAGCGACACCTGGAGTGGGTAGAGACAATCACAAGGACAGGTGAAACCGATCAGGGTGTGACAGTATCCTTCAGGGAATTGTCTTGTGCTCATTGGCGTCTGCCTATCACTTAACCTGTTCTGGGCAACACTTCAGAAGTGTGTTTGTAGTTCTCCCTAGTCCCAATCATTAGCAGGCAGCCAACGCTCGTCTCCTCCTAACATTGAGCAAACACTATCGGACCAATAAAAGGAGCAGAACAGTGCTTATTATGTCAGGGTCTGTTTGACAAATGCCCTGCAAACATTGACACAAATTAAGTTGAGTGTTGGGGTTTTAAAGTGCTATCTTTATCAGTTTAAGTGGTTCCAAGGGCAGATAATGTTTCAGAGAAATAAAAGGGCATGGCACTCAGAGAACAACCAGTCAAACAAAGAGAGAAATAGTAGTATGCTCCAAAGTTGAACTTCCTTCCCTTTAAATTGGTCTTGCAACAACCACACTCTGTTCCCCCTATACTAATTTAGCAGTGCCGGGCCGCTACTGCTAAATCGTTGCTGCCACACCAAAAAATATTATCAAAATATTTATTTATTTTGTGTTTGGGGGGGGAGGGGGGGGGTGTAAACTAATAAATACTCTATTTACCTGAAACGGACCGGGACGCAGGTTACACACGTGCACATCACACACACACACACACACACACGCATAATCTATGGGCACAGAGAGCGAGAGCTGGAGCCAGAGCGCTGGTGCACAAGGGGGAGGCTCTGTGGGAAACAGACTGGAACACAGGCTGATCAGATCAGAGCTTTTAAAGAGGCTCCCAGAACACCACACACACAAGGCTTAAACAGAAATACTAACCATACAGATAACACATACACAGGAATACAATGACATTAAATATACAGACTCACAGACACATACACAGGAGAGAGGGGGTGAGTAACCAAACTTTGATCAGGGTCTATTTAATTTTACCTTTATTTAACCAGGCAAGTCAGTTAAGAACACATTCTTATTTTCAATGACGGCCTGGGAACAGTGGGTTAACTGCCTGTTCAGGGGCAGAACGACAGATTTGTACCTTGTCAGCTCAGGGGTTTGAACTCACAACCTTCCGGTTACTAGTCCAATGCTCTAACCACTAGGCTACGCTGCCGCCCCAGATCAGGGTCTATAGGGTACTACGTAGGGAATAGGGTGCCATTTGTGACACATTCTAGGAGACCATCAGGGGGTAGAGCTTATTGAGTAAATTCATTAGTTTGCTCTCTGACACTCTTGCTGTACTGGGCTGGCATCGCCCTGGTCTGTTTGTTACAGTGCCTTAATTACACATTTATACACATGCATGCAGCCAGACACACAAACATGCATGCATGCACACACAAATTGGACATAATCAAACAAGTATACTATTATTTGTGTGTAAATGTACCGTAACTGAATTTATTTCAAATACATTTTCCAAAAGCCTGAGTAGTTTATACAATATACTGTGATGAAGTTGACTTTGTGGGTAGTTCGTTCACCTTATACGACAGATAGACAGGCAGAAACACAAAAGATATCACTCCAAGCAGTTTCTCTGTTGTTGCTGCATAAACACACCTTTACTTCCAGGAATCCTGGCTGTGTCTGTTCTTGAAACATGGCCGCTTTTTGCTATGAACATCAAGCAACATGAAAGACTAGGTACATAAAGTGCTAAAATCCAATATGGATTTTAAAATGCTATTTGGGTATTGCAACCCTGCACTGGGCCTTTCAATCAAACATAAACGGTAGGTCACCCTAGGAAAGTCTGGGTGAGTCCCAAATGGCACCCTTTTCCCTTTTATAGTGCACTACTTTGACCAAATGTACAGCAATATATAAGGAATAGGGTGCCACTTGGGAAGCAGAGACAGTTCAGCTGGACAGTTTGGCTGGATAGATGTCATTTAAAATGGGAAACAATCTGTTGTATTTAATTGTGATTTGATGTTCCAAACATATTGCTCACAGTATGTCTGCTGCAGAGAGATGACAGAGAGTATGTGTAACTGATTTTTGATCAGTCATGGAAATAAAAGTGCTGAAAACATGTTGGCTACCTATTTAAAAAGAAGATGGAGAACAAGATATAGGATGAAACGTTTTGGCGCAGGTACAGCAACATATTATTTAGAGTCAACAATATTACATTATGCAAAATATTGCAATATGTAACTGTATAGATTTCCCCCCAATTCATATGCCTACATCTCTGCTTTGCACCAAACGGAGGCCAAAGGATGGCAGATGGCGATATTGAGTGGTTTCATGTTACCGTCCAAAGGGAATGCATGCAGCCGGCTATACACACGTATCCCCCGTGGACCGGTTTGTACATAAAACATTTTCCATTCAGGCTGCAAAGGTATTGATTTCCTCCTTAACTCAGTTTAATGCCGAGAAGCCGAAAAGAAATGGGGGAAAATAAGTGTACTTTCTTTATGAAACATCATTTTCCACCACCATGCTAAAGTAGCTAATGCCTAGCAATGCTAGTCCCGGATATTTTCCCTGTTTTTTTCTGCCTTCTCACCATTAAATCGAGTTATGGAGGAAATAGACAACCTTGCAGCTTGAATGGAGATCGTTTCATATACAAACAGGTCCACGGGGATACAAGTGTATAGTCAGCTGTATGCATTCCCTTTGGACGGTAAAATGAAACGACTCAATTTTGCCTTTGGGCTACACCAAATAGTGCCCTTCGATATTACTAAATTCATGATGATATCAGTACATCTAACTCAATATGCTTTGTTCAATCCTAATTGTCTGCAATAGATCCTTATTTTAATCCAACTTGACAAGCATAATTTGCAGCAACAAGGCACACAAAACAAAATCCAAAAGTACAAGAGCACTTGAACAATTGAAAAAAGGGGATAACATTCAGTATTGTTAAGCTATCAGTTCTGACACGGGTAAGGAAACAGATGGGAGAAGCAACAGTCTCAAACTAACTCATCATCATGGCTGAAACCAACGATGTGAGGTTGCTACTGAGGAAAAGAGGGCGTAGGGAGTGGAAAACCCTTCTGTCAATGTCACAAGCCCTGAGGGAAATACCTCCACCACCTACAGTAGCCGTCATGGTCATGCAGTTTGTTGCTAGTCTGAGCTCAGCCTGTTGGCCCCTCCCTGGCTGCGAATCCTCTGGTCAATACTGTCATGTTAAACAGATCTGTCCACTAAACAGCAGGGATATCACCATACATCTGACAGACAGTACATGCCTTTAACTACAGTACCAGTCAAACGTTTGGACACATCTACTTAAAAAATACAAATAAAAAAAACTGGGAATAGATGTTTTGGAAGCAAGACTGTCATCCACACACACATTATTATACCCCCTTCCCTATGTTTTCCACAAAGGCCCAGAGAGCTGTTGATACTGTATGGTTTCCCCTCAGCAGCTCTTTGCACATGTGATCATCCAGTGTTAAAGTAGTGCTACAGCAGCCTGGGGGCTCCCAAGTGGCGCAGCGGTCTAAGGCACTGCATCTCAGTGCTAGCGGCATCACTACAAACCCTGGTTTGATTCCAGGCGGTATCACAACCAGCCGTGATTGGGAGTCCCATAGGGTGGCGCACAACTGGCCCAGCGTTGTTAGGGGTAGGAAGTCATTGTAAATAAAAATGAGTTCTTAACTGACTTGCCTAGTTAAATAAAAGGTTAAATAAAACAAATATTTAACCAATCCTGCCTATTGTATCTACACACTCAGCACTACAGGAAGTAAATAAACATAGAGAAACAAGTGATGCTTGTGTTGCAAACACACCAATGAACACAAACCATTCATTTGGGAATGAGGATCTCAGTGGCCAATGCTACTGTATGCTACCAATACAGAACAGAGGCCTACAGATGCCAGAACTAAATGTGATCATCCTGTTATTGCTGCACAGCAGGAAATGCAAACTTGTAGTGTATTTGAGGTTTAAAAGCTTATAAAGTTTGTAATTTCCACTTTAAAATGTCAGATTTTATTTGCCCTAACGAAAAATGTATCAACCCCTATAAAAAAATGGCCATTCTTTACAATCCACATTCTCTGTTGCTGCAGGATAATTTTCCTGCTGTAGCAAACTGCCTCAAATTAAGATCCTAAATACTGAGAGAGCGAGAGAAAGAGAGTGAGTTCAATAACAGACTTATACATTCAAAATGTCATGCAAATTACAGGGTGCATTTGAGATTTGAATAAGGCAAGCTAACAAACTGACTCTGCTGCCTACACCTCACATCTCCCACTCAGCCAACACAAACCAAATCAGACACAAACACACACACAGACAGACACACACTGTGATGACAGTGAATGTAATGAGCTGTATCAGACACTCCTCTCCCGGCAGATCAATCATAGGCCATATTGGTAATAAGGCCTAATGAGCAGCAGCACAGTAGTTACGATTTGATGTGGTGTGGTGTGGTGGGTAGGACTAGTAAACAATGCCTGTATATTGGTCAATTATGGACTCATTGATTAATAATCTAGTGCACAGCCTTATATAGCATTATATAGCCAGAAATGTATTTTGCTGTTGTATTGTGGGTAGTATACAACAGACTGTATCAAAGACTCAAAAACGTGATAAATTACTGTTTTGCTGATGAATACCCTGCCCAGCCACTCGGATAATGACTACTGCTTTACTTGTGTTTTCTCACTAACCACTGTAGACAAAGCCTGTATCAATGAGACTTGGCATGGTGAATTAAGGAATCACTACTTGCTGACTTCAAATAATGACATCACCCAATAGGCCCATACCACATTATACAAAATATAACCTGTTTTAACACAGTTGCAGCCAACAGTATTTGTCAGTGACAACCTTTTTCAGGCGTCTTCTTTCCATTTACACACAGGTGTCCGGAAACGCAGATACTGTACTTCCGGCGCCGACAGAGATGGCCGCCTCGCTTCGCGTTCCTAGGAAACTATACAGTTTTTTGTTTTTTTACGTGTTATTTCTTACATTAGTACCCCAGGTCATCTTAGGTTTCATTACATACAGTCGAGAAGAACTACTGAATATAAGATCAGCGTCAACTCAACATCAGTACGACCAAGAATATGTTTTCCGCGACGCGGATCCTGTGTTCTGCCTTACAAACAGGTCAACGGAATTGATTCCATGCAGCGACACCCCAAAAAAACGACTTCGTAAAAGAGGGAAACGTAGCGGTCTTCTGGTCAGACTCAGGACACGGGCACATCGCGCACCACTCCCTAGCATTCTTCTTGCCAATGTCCAGTCTCTTGACAACAAGGTTGATGAAATCCGAGCAAGGGTAGCATTCCAGAGGGACATCAGAGACTGTAACGTTCTCTGCTTCACGGAAACATGGCTCACTGGAGAGACGCTATCCGGGGCGGTGCAGCCAACGGGTTTCTCCATGCATCGCGCCGACAGAAACAAACATCTTTCTGGTAAGAAGAGTGGCGGGGGCGTATGCCTCATGACTAACGAGACATGGTGTGATGAAAGAAACATACAGGAACTCAAATCCTTCTGTTCACCTGATTTAGAATTCCTCACAATCAAATGTAGACCGCATTATCTACAAAGAGAATTCTCTTCGATTATAATCACAGCCGTATATATCCCCCCCCCAAGCAGACACATCGATGGCTCTGAACAAACTTTATTTCACTCTTTGCAAACTGGAAACCATTTATCCGGAGGCTGCATTCATTGTAGCTGGGGATTTTAACAAAGCTAATCTGAAAACAAGACTCCCTAAATTTTATCAGCATATCGATTGCGCAACCAGGGGTGGTAAAACCTTGGATCATTGTTACTCTAACTTCCGCGACGCATATAAGGCCCTGCCCCGCCCCCCTTTCGGAAAAGCTGACCACGACTCCATTTTGTTGATCCCTGCCTACAGACAGAAACTTAAACAAGAGGTTCCCACGCTGAGGTCTGTCCAACGCTGGTCCGACCAAGCTGACTCCACACTCCAAGACTGCTTCCATCACGTGGACTGGGACATGTTTCGTATTGCGTCAGATAACAATATTGACGAATACGCTGATTTGGTGTGCGAGTTCATTAGAACGTGCGTTGAAGATGTCGTTCCCATAGCAACGATAAAAACATTCCCTAACCAGAAACCGTGGATTGATGGCAGCATTCGAGTGAAACTGAAAGCGCGAACCACTGCTTTTAATCAGGGCAAGGTGTCTGGTAACATGACAGAATACAAACAGTGCAGCTATTCCCTCCGCAAGGCTATCAAACAAGCTAAGCGTCAGTACAGAGACAAAGTAGAATCTCAATTCAACGGCTCAGACACAAGAGGCATGTGGCAGGGTCTACAGTCAATCACGGACTACAAGAAGAAACCCAGTCCAGTCACGGACCAGGATGTCTTGCTCCCAGGCAGACTAAATAACTTTTTTGCCCGCTTTTAGGACAATACAGTGCCACTGACACGGCCTGCAACGAAAACATGCGGTCTCTCCTTCACTGCAGCCGAGGTGAGTAAGACATGTTAACCCTCGCAAGGCTGCAGGCCCAGACGGCATCCCCAGCCGCGCCCTCAGAGCATGCGCAGACCAGCTGGCCGGTGTGTTTACGGACATATTCAATCAATCCCTATACCAGTCTGCTGTTCCCACATGCTTCAAGAGGGCCACCAATGTTCCTGTTCCCAAGAAAGCTAAGGTAACTGAGCTAAACGACTACCGCCCCGTAGCACTCACTTCCGTCATCATGAAGTGCTTTGAGAGACATCCTAGACCCACTCCAATTTGCTTACCACCCACATAGGTCCACAGACGTTGCAATCTCAACCACACTGCACACTGCCCTAACCCATCTGGACAAGAGGAATACCTATGTGAGAATGCTGTTCATCGACTACAGCTCGGCATTCAACACCATAGTACCCTCCAAGCTCGTCATCAAGCTCGAGACCCTGGGTCTCGACCCCGCCTTGTGCAACTGGGTACTGGACTTCCTGACGGGCCGCCCCCAGGTGGTGAGGGTAGGCAACAACATCTCCCCGCTGATCCTCAACACGGGGGCCCCACAAGGGTGCGTTCTGAGCCCTCTCCTGTACTCCCTGTTCACCCACGACTGCGTGGCCACGCACGCCTCCAACTCAATCATCAAGTTTGCGGACGACACAACAGTGGTAGGCTTGATTACCAACAACGACGAGACGGCCTACAGGGAGGAGGTGAGGGCCCTCGGAGTGTGGTGTCAGGAAAATAACCTCACACTCAACGTCAACAAAACTAAGGAGATGATTGTGGACTTCAGGAAACAGCAGAGGGAACACCCCCCTATCCACATCGATGGAACAGTAGTGGAGAGGGTAGCAAGTTTTAAGTTCCTCGGCATACACATCACAGACAAACTGAATTGGTCCACTCACACTGACAGCGTCGTGAAGAAGGCGCAGCAGCGCCTCTTCAACCTCAGGAGGCTGAGGAAATGTGGCTTGTCACCAAAAGCACTCACAAACTTCTACAGATGCACAATCGAGAGCATCCTGGCGGGCTGTATCACCGCCTGGTACGGCAACTGCTCCGCCCTCAACCGTAAGGCTCTCCAGAGGGTAGTGAGGTCTGCACAACGCATCACCGGGGGCAAACTACCTGCCCTCCAGGACACCTACACCACCCGATGTTACAGGAAAGCCATAAAGATCATCAAGGACATCAACCACCCGAGCCACTGCCTGTTCACCCCGCTATCATCCAGAACGCAAGGTCAGTACAGGTGCATCAAAGCTGGGACCGAGAGACTGAAAAAAAAGCTTCTATCTCAAGGCCATCAGACTGTTAAACAGCCACCACTAACATTGAGTGGCCGCTGCCAACACACTGACACTGACTCAACTCCAGCCACTTTAATAATGGGAATTGATGGGAATGATGTAAATATATCACTAGCCACTTTAAACAATGCTACCTTATATAATGTTACTTACCCTACATTATTCATCTCATATGCATATGTATATACTGTACTCTATATCATCGACTGCATCCTTATGTAATACATGTATCACTAGCCACTTTAACTATGCCACTTTGTTTACTTTGTCTACATACTCATCTCATATGTATATACTGTACTCGATACCATCTACTGTATGCTGCCCCGTACCATCACTCATTCATATATCCTTATGTACATATTCTTTATCCCCTTACACTGTGTATAAGACAGTAGTTTTGGAATTGTTAGTTAGATTACTTGTTGGTTATTACTGCATTGTCGGAACTAGAAGCACAAGCATTTCGCTACACTCGCATTAACATCTGCTAACCATGTGTATGTGACAAATAAAATTTGATTTGATTTGATTTACTGTAGCTAATTAGCACAGGTAGTCCACTGCTTTCTGTAAACAAGCGTGTAATGTGGAAATATGGCCTTGTGGAAACCCTAAACCTATAAAGTTGTGTAGTAATTATGTTAGTATTATTATAATTTCTTGCTGATATGAAATATACTTTCCTTATGTTTCCAAAACCGTGTCGCAAGCCATGCGTTTTAATGTTTAGAGCAGGGGTGTCAAACTAATTTTGCCCTGAGGTCCACATTCTGGAGGTCTGGATGGACGCACTGAAAATTGGTTATATTTCCATTCTGTCAAAATTTCCTACAAAAGTATTTATTTTCAATTCTCCCTGACTGTCTAGCTTTCATTTTGGTGATTATTAGCGAGCTGGACACAGTCAATAAACTATATGAATGTAGGTCCTACACCCCTAGTTTAGAGCAAGCATCAGAGCGCTTAACAAAACCCCCAGCCAGAAGATACGATCATCAATAAGCGCTAAGGTAGTTAGCGTATATGAATGGGCTAGGACAGACATGGGCAAACTACGGCCCGCGGGCCACATACGGCCCGTTAGGATTTTTAATCCGGCTCGCCGAACTTGTCCAAATTATAGTAAAAACCTCCTTTTTCCCCTTTCCCTGCAATGCCCACATTTCCCCAATAGATGGCGCACTCAAAACACATTGACCGTTGTTGAAGTGGCGCGTATTTCTCTTTATTTCACTTTAATTTTCACTTCGTTTCACGTCACCACTAAGCCCTTCTGTGAAAATGAGCGGACCAAAGAGAAGGAAAGTGGACAGCGAATGCCGAGTGTTTAATAAGGAGTGGACAACAAAATACTTCTTCACTGAAGTCCGATCAACGGCTGTATGTCTGATATGCCAAGAAGCTGTTGCGGTTTTCAAAGAGTACAATATCAGCCGTCACTTTGCCACGAAGCATGCAAACTATGCTAGCAAGCAGTCAACACAAGAACGGGCGGCTACTGCTCAGAGGTTGGCAGCTAATTTACAGTCATCAGAACTTTTTCACCGACAAACACTGTTCCCACTGAAATGGTGAGTTTTTCTGCTGTGTTATGAAAAAATGCATATGGAAAGTTTGGAAGTGCGTCTTTTAATTAAGAGCAATGCGCATTTACGCACAGCAGCGGTACAGTAGCTTAATTAACACGCCGCACATCGCTCTTAATTTAAATTTAAATTTTCAGCTGCAGGTAGGATATTTAATACAGCCTATGTCTGTGTGCTTGGCAACGATACACGTGTACTGTTTGCGCGTGAAGGCGAGGGCGTCCGTGGCGAGTTTGTAGAGCGCGCGGTCAGGACAATCCATCCATGATTTTGCGGAGTTTAACACAAGTAGATATTATTGAGCTTGAGTATTTCGTTGTGTAATAATATGTTTTGAATGTTGAAAGTGATTCCATTTTTCAATAAATGTTGATTTCTTTAACTTTGCACCTTCGATTGAAACTTATTAAAAACAGACGCAATCTTGATAAATCACAGTGCGTATGTTATTTTAATCTATTTACATTTCCTCCTCCCAGTATCTGCGAAATAGTATGTAAATGCCATATCTTGCATATTCCTTGAGACAAATTTATTAACTGATAAGGGCTATTTTTCACATTTGAAAGACAGTTAATAAATTGGGTTGTAGTGTTCTTACTGTGCTATGAGGTTTGCACACACTACATTTAATGCTTTAGTATATCCGGCCCAAACACTCCCTCCAAATGCTCCTGGCCCGGCCCCTCTGTCAAATTTTAGAACCCATTGTGGCCCGCGAGTCAAAAAGTTTGCCCACCTCTGGGCTAGGACATTGACAGAAAATGCATAGGAAGGACACATGATTCCTTTTTTGGGGTGGGGCTTGCCTGTTTTGCATGTTATTTTGGCATTAATACATGTCACGTATCAGTTTGCAAACAATGTAAAAATATATATATCAATATATCACCAAGTTAATAAAGCCACACGTAAGCATGGTTTCCTATTTGTTTTATTGAGTAAGGCAGATCCAAAATGCAGGTGTTTCAGCCTAGCTCAAGACTTTCTGTGGTGGTGGGGCAAGCCAGCAGAAAAATGTTGTGCCGTGATTGGCTCAGTGTTCTGTCACTCATGGGGACACTACGTCACTGCCAAGTCTAAGGGCAGAGCAAATCAATTCTAGCCCCTTGGGTGCTGCCATAGAGTTACATTAGAAGTCCCATCTAAGAAGGCGTTTTGAACGGTCATCCAACTACGAATTGTAAATCCAGGCTGTTTTCTAGCTACGACCTAAAGATCAATGACGTCATCATGATTGGATCATGGTTTTTTTCTGAGTTCCCAGTTGTTTTGAAAGCACAATAAATCCAGAGAATGTCAGACTTTGATGACAATTTGCCCACAAAAGGACCGCCGCGCCACCTTCCTGTCAAGTGAGCACAGCACAACAAGGTGACTCCAAAAATGTATTGTATGATGCTGCATAAATTATGTAATATGCCAGGGAGTTATGTATACTGTAGCTAAGAAAGTAATACTGTATGTTATGTAGTAAGATGTTAGTAGCCCATTTACCTCACCCTAATAATTTGGTCTATTTACCCCTCTTAATTGCACCTACTGTTCTGACATGGTGCACATGTAGCCTATAACCTGTTTTAGAGAAATGTAATCATTGAATATTGTAAGAGTTCTCATTGTTTGCTTATATGCCCCTTTTATTTATCCTGCAGTTCTGACTTGGTGTACAGGGAGAACACTGTAAGAACGGACCATGTTCTGAATTCTGTGGCTGTACATTTGAAAAGTGATAAACACATATTATATTGCCTCTTATCCGCTTGTCGTCCCCTTATGCCATAGCTTGTACACCTCAATTGTCATTAGAAACCACATTTGTTTAAGCAAGTCAGCCACATCAGCTATGTTTTCTTTAAAGGCTATGATGCTAAATTAATTGTTTTGCTGCCAAACAATGCTCCGCTGATAGTCAGGTGTTGGGACTGCTGTTGGGACAGCTTTACGTAGGCCGTCTGTGGGTACCGTTTGTCACCTTATAGTGCAATTCATGTATTGTTTAGTGTTGTGTAGTGGCTTTGCTGGCATGCTTCCCACTTATTTTTTGTTGTTGCCCCACCAAGATTTACATGCTAAAATCGCCACCGGGAAGGACAGTATGCTGCTTTAGCATTCAGAACATTTTATTTTACCTTGATGTGCCAAAATTGTGAGTGCACAAATGGCTTTATCTATCGCAATAATCGTAGCTCGTAACATACACATCAATTGAATGTCAAGGCGCTACTACGTTGTAATAAATTGTTACAAATTGTCATTGTAACATGACGTTCGTCCGCATGTAAACTTGTCTTGACATTTCAGACAGAGGGAGAATAAAAGTGTGAAGAACAGACTACAGTATAGGCAACATGTACAGTGCATACGAACATTGGTATACAGTAGGTAGCCTAATGCATGAATCCAGGTTCTTTTGTTCCAAATGCTGCAATAGCCTACACAATTGACCATACCCTAAGCCCGTACAAGAGTAGGAAAGCTATGACAGGCATATGACATTGTGGGGTAAACAAATGTGTCCAATGGTATTTCAAAAAGTTTCACTCACCGAAACAATCACCAGAATAAGCAGTACGCCTGGACCAATATGTTTTGGAGAGCCCTCGAGCACAAGATTGATGTCCCAGCTGGAACCGTCGGTATTGTGACAGTGACACAGCGTTCAATCACTAATATAAAAGCCAAATAGCATTGGCTACAACTGAAAATGACTTTGTGTCGGACAACCGCTTTTATAAATCCAACATGAAACACGCCCGTATCATTCCACACACACGCCTTGTCCCCTATATTGTGCGCTGAAATTTGTCCCATCGTTCACACCCAATGATCTATATATACACCAGTTGAATCTCAGGGGGCGCGGTTTTGAAGCCACCGCGCCCACATCTTGGCACTCCCACACCTTGCAAAGAAATGCATTTATTCAAGTATATATTTTTTTGCCACGATTATTCTATTGTAGATACCATAATTCATACGTTTGAATTGCATTAAGTGAGATAAACATACAACAATGTATGCAAACGTTTTCCTTAAAGTATACTTTTTAGAAAGTTAATGTTACTGTCCACACTACAACAACAAAATACTTAAATACATGTAATTTTGTCCTTGAAAAATGTTTTATTGAAATACTGTAGAATTCCATTAATTCCAATAGAGGACTGCTTCTGCTGGGGAGTTTCAATATGGCCGATTGGTGCATCTCACTGTCCAATGCATAGCATTAGATATCCAGGGTTTATGTACATTGTTGTTCACACACTCTCTTCCGCAATTAACCTAACACAACAAGCGTAAAATAAACGCCTGAAACTACACTGAACAAGAATATAAAAGCAACATGTAAAGTGCTGGTCCCATGTTTCATGAGCTGAAATACAATATTTTTCATATGCACATAAACTGGTTATTTCTCTCAAATGTTGTGCACAAATTTGTTTATGTCCCTGGTAGTGAGCATGTTATCCTTTGTCACGATAATCCATCCACGTGAAAGGTGTGGCATATTAAGAAACAGGTGCACCTTGTGCTGGGGACAATAAAAGGCAACTCTAAAATGTGCAGTTGTGTTACACAACACAATGCCACAGATGTCTCAAGTTTTGATGGAACATGCTATTGGCATGCTGACTGCAGGAATGTCCACCAGAGCTGTTGCCAGAGAATTGAATGTTCATTTCTCTGTCATAAACTGCCTCCAACGTCGTTTTAGAGAATTTGGCAGTGCATCCAACCAGCCTCACAACTGCAGCCCAGGACCTCCACATCAGGGAGGAGTGATTGGCTGGACTGGCTCCCGAGTCCGTCGACCTACATGTATGATCTCCCAAGCTGCGCCCCTTCCCAGTCATGTGAACTCCATATGTTCAATTGACTGATTTCCTAATATGAACTATAATTCAATTAAATCTTTCAAATTGTTGCATGATGCGTTCATGTTTTCGTTCAGCATATATCCCCTACATACTGGTCTCACTGAGTAGAAAAAAACGGTTATCTTCGGCACTGTTCAACCAATCCCTTAAATGTGGATTGGTTGACCGGTTAACAAGGGACACTTTTCACGCCACTTCAATACGAAGTGATTTTCCTAGCAGATGAGGAGAGCATTTTCGCTAACTATTTTCCTTAACCCCCGTCTCCAAACCTGCTACGTTAATTATCCTAACCTGCTGCATAAATGATCCTAGCCAGTCAGAGCTGCCAACTCTCACGTATTGGCCGTGTGAGACACGCATTTGAAGCTTTCACGTTCGGCACGTCTCATATATAACGCATTGGAAAGTACTGCTTTTATCTTTCGAATAGTTCCATTGTAGTCAGTGCGTGAACCTTTCAACTGTGCTCCAAATCGTTTTGAAATCGGAGCATCTGAGCGTGCAATTTAACATCACGAGCGGAACCTCTAGCATTGTCCTGTCATGCCAGAACAATGTGAACCGTACATTTAAGCATATGATTAGTCTAGTTATGTAAGGGATCAAGGGAATTGGGTGAATGTTTTAAAGAAACGCACCTCAAGATTAGATTGGAGCTGAATTGAGAGATAGAACGTTCTCCTCTAAATTGATTAAACTGTAAAAAGAGCCGCACGGTAGAGTTGTTTTATGGATAACGTTTCTCCCGTCCCTGTTATTGCAGAATGCAGCCTTTTGACAGTACGCACTAAAGTCGATTTAATCCACATTTGCCTTAGTCCTCTCGTTTGGTGATTAGCATTTAGTCTGTAACGGTATGTTTTAGCGGGAAAATTGGTAGGGCTACCTTATTTGTAACTATGTTAATTATTTTGTCAAACAGATTGTGAACAGAAAAGTGTCATTGTGATTCTAGAGAGGGGGACAATTAATAAAATAATAATTTGGTTAGGGTGTAGGGGCAGATTTTGTCATTTTATTTTACATACCTACTTTAGTCTAATCAGTGGAACAATTATCATTCTTAAAATTTGGCTAAAATATAGGGTAATTACTATGCTTGTCAGGAAGAACATTATTGTTATTCCCCACACTTATTTTATTATTCCACTTCATCCCAATATTTCCAGTGTAATCACATATTTGAAATAGGTATGCCTACTTGTGTCTTTGAAAATGTATTATATGCATTATTGCAGCCATTCATGGACAGTAAGTCATACAAATAAGCATTGGATATCAAATACTCCAGGAATCAAATATATTTTTGGACATTTAAGTATTGTGCACATACTGGGCAGAGATGATAGGGGGACTCACAACTCATACACACATTATATTTAGTCTATTTGTCTATTTCTTGAAGGTTGGGTGATTTTGAGAAATGACTGGAAACATAGATCTAGTGCAGCCAACCCTCCTGGAAAGCAAGCAGGATTTCCTTCCATCCCTATTTTAAGGAGAGAATTCTCCCAAATTACAAAATACAAGCTGTTTGTATCCTTACCTTGAAAGCAGTCTATGGACAAGGATATTGCAATCTATAATTTGGTTACCCACTACCATCAACCATTCATATAAAATGTTCCTGTGCAGCACCTTGGTGTAGTGGTAACACTCCCTGGCACGTGTTGCTTACAACTTTCCACCTGAGAACAGGGATCAATCCCTGCTTCCAACCTTGCCACTGTTTCTAGCATTTGCTTGTCTCCCTATCTCATGTCATTGCTGTCTGAATAAAGTATCAAACCATAATTTAAAAAAAATATATATATATATACTAGCATACTTTCAATTTCAAAGTCAAAGTTGTTAAATTTTGAGTGTTCATTTAATGTTCAGAGCATCCTGAATACACCTGACCTGTGGTTTTAATTTTTGTAAATGTTACCCTGGTCATAGGCAGATTTATATCTCCCTCTCTAACTTTAAGCATCAGCTGTCAGAGCAGCATGCCGATCACTGTATCTGTAGACAGCCAATCTGTAAATAGCACACCCAACTACCTCATCCCCATATTGTTATTTATCTTCTTGCTCTTTTGCACCCCAGTATCTCTACTTGCACATCATCCTCTCCACATCTATCACTCCAGTGTCAATGCTAAATTGTAATTATTTTGCCTCTATGGCGTACTTATTACCTTACCTCCCTACTCTTCTACATTTGCACACAATGTACATAGATGTTTCTATTGTGTTATTGACTGTACGTTTGTTTATGTATAACTCAGTGTTGTTAATTTTGTACACTGCTTTGCTTCATCTTGGCCAGGTCGTAGTTGTAAATGAGAACTTGTTCCCAACTGGCCTACCTGGTTAAATAAAGGTGAAATAAAAATAAAATAAATGGCAGTGGCAGCATCATGCTGTGGGGATGTTTTTCAGTGGCAGGGACTGGGAGACTAGTCAGAATCGAGGGAAAGATGATCGGAGCAAAGTACAGAGAGATCCTTGATGAAAACCTGCTCCAGAGTGGTCAGGACCTCAGACTGGGGCGAAGGTTCACCTTCCAACAGGGCAACGACCCTAAGCACACAGTCAAGACAACGCATGGGTGGCTTCAGGACAAGTCTCTGAATGTCCTTGAGTGGCCCTGCCAGAGCCCGAACTTGAACCCCATCGAACATCTCTGGAGAGACCTGAAAGTAGTTGTGCAGCAACGCTCCCCATCCAACCTGACAGATCTTGAGAGGATCTGCAGAGAAGAATGTGTGCCAACCTTGTAGCGTGAACATTTCTAAAATCCAGTTTTTGCCATTATGGGGTATTGTGTGTATATTGATGAGGGGGAAAAAACAATTTAATCATTTTTAGAATAAGGCTGTAACATAAAATGTGTAAAAAGTCAAGGGGTCTGAATACTTTCAGAATGCCCTGTATAAAACAAGGAAAGGAAGGAAAGGAACATACAGTGTAAGTACAAACATGTTTTCTAAACCACAACCCAACATTTGAACATTTACTGTAAGTTGTCACGTGTGATAGCAGCATCCTGGAATGAAACTCAAGCAGCTGATGTGAGGAAGTAGACCTGTACAGCAACCCTGTCTGCCTACATGATTCTTGGGTCTAGGAAGTTTGTGTCCACTTGTACCACCTGTCTCCATTCTCCTGGACAGAGGTCCCCAGTGGGTGTGGCGTGGGTTTACCGTGTTGATGACTCTGTGTTGTTAGTCTCTGTAGTGCAAAGATAGTTGTGGAGGACCACACAGCCCTTCACAATCCTCTCAGCTTTTCTGGGGCAAATTCAAAAAGGCACGTCCCAGGATCCTCCATCTTACAGCAAGGATCCCAAAGCAGTTCCTGGAAATTATTCTGGCTCTTGAGTAGCCGTAGTTCTTGGAAACATCAAGACTAGAAGAACATTTTAATAAAAACAAGTGTATCTATTAGTATTGAACAGGAACACGAAGGCTATCAAATGTGTTTTGCAACAGCTGTGTAGCCTATGCTTTGGACATGTCCCCCATCCAGAACGCCAGATCACTTTTATGTGAGGCGTACAATCACATTGTCTGTATTGGTATAATTTTCACATTAAGGGCTTCATTTTAACAAACCTAATACAGTGTCAAGAAAAAGTATGTGAACCCTTTGGAATAAATTGGTCATAAAATGTGATCTGATCTTTGTCTAAGTCACAACAGTAGACAAACACAGTCTGCTTAAACTAATAACACACAAACAATTACATGTTTTCATGTCTTTATTGAACACACCATGTTAAATTTCACAGTGCAGGGTGGAAAAAGTCTGAACCTTTGGATTTAATAACTGGTTGACCCTCGTTTGGCAGCAATAACCTCAACCAAATGTTTTCTGTAGTTGTGGATCAGACCTTCACAATGGTCAGGAGGAGTTCTGGACATTCCTTTTTACAAAACTGTTTCAGTTCAGCAATGCTCTTGGGATGTCTGGTGTGAACTGCTCTCGAGGTCATGCCACAGCATCTCAATCGGGTTGAGGCCAGGACTTTGACTGTGCCACTCCAGAAGGCATATTTTCTTCTGTTGAATCCATTCTGTTGTGGATTTATTTCAGTGTTTTGGGTTGTTGTCCTGCTGCGTCACCCAACTTCTGTTGAACTTCAATTGATGGACAGATTACCTAACATTCTCCTGCAAAAAGGCTTGATAAACCTAAGAATTCATTTTCCCGCCGATGATAGTAAGCTGTCCAGGCCCTGAGGCAGCAAAGCAGCCCCAAACCATGATGCTCCCGCCACCATACTTTACAGTTGGGATGAGGATTTAATTTTGGTGTGCGTTGCCTTTTTTTTCTCCACACATAGTGTTGTGTGCTCCTTCCAAACAACTCAACATTAGTTTCATCTGTCCACAGAATATTTTGACAGTATTGCTGTGGAACATCCAGGTGCACTTTTGCAAACTTCAGACGTGCAGCAATGTTGTTTTGGGATAGTGGTGTCCTCCCATGAACACCATTCTTGTTTCATGTTTTACGTATCGTAGACTCGTCAATAGAGATGTTAACATGTTCCAGAGATTTCTGTAAGTCTTTAGCTGACACTAGGATTCTTCTTAATCTCAATGAGCATTCTGCACTGTGCTCTTGCAGTCATCTTTGCAGGACGGCCACTGGACGGAGAGTAGCAACAGTGCTGAACTTTCTCCATTTATAGACTATTTATCTTACTGTGGACTGATGATCAAGGCTTTTAGAGATACTTTTGTAACCCTTTTGTAAGTCAACAATTCTTAGTAACCCATTTTTTTTTAAACAAATCCAAATATATTTTATATCTGAGATTCTTGAAACCCTTTGCCTTGATGACAGCTTTGCACATTCTTGGAATTCTCTCAACCAGCTTCATGAGGTAGTCACCTGGAATGCATTTCATTTAACAGGTGTGCCTTGTTAAAAGTTAATTTGTGGAATTTCTTTCCTTAATGCATTTGAGCCAATCAGTTATGTTATGACAAGGTAGGGGTGGTATACAGAAGATAGCTCTATTTTGTAAAAGAACAAGTCTAAATGATGGCAAGAAGAGCTCAAATAAGCAAAGAGAAACAACAGTCTATCATTACTTTAAGACATGAAGATCAGTCAACACGGAACATTTCAAGAACTTTTAAAGTTTCTTCAAGTGCAATCTCAAAAACCATCAAGCGCTAATAGAAATTGGCACTCGTGAGGACTGACACAGGAATGGAAGACCCAGAGTTACCTCTGTTGCAGAGGATACGTTCATTAGAGTTACCAGCCTCAGAAAATGCAGCCCAAATAAATGCTTCACAGAGTTCCAGTAACACACATCTCAGCATCAACTGTTCAGAGGAGACTGTGTGAATCAAGCCTTCATGGTCAAATTGCTGCAAAGAAACCACTACTAAAGGACACCAATAAGAAGAAGAGACTTGTTTGGGCCAAGAAATATGAGCAAGGGACATTAGACCGGTGGAGACCGCAGTGTCTTTGTGAGACGCTGTGTGGGTGAACGGATGATCTCTGCATGTGTATTTCCCACAGTAAAGCATGGAGGAGGAGGTGTTATGGTGTGGGGGTGCTTTACTGGTGACACTGTCTATGATTTATTTAGAATTCAAGGCAGACTTACTAAAACATTTTTGGTTACTTCATGATTCCACATGTATTATTTCATCATTTTGATGTCTTCACTATTATTCTACCATGTAGAAAACAATAAAAAATATAGAACTTTTGACCAGTAATGTATATCCATTGATTCTTGAAGAATATAACTTAAATGCCTCATGAGCCTAGTTCAACTATCACACTCAATGAGAACCCAACATACCAGCTTGTTTTTCTCCAATATTTGTAAACATTGTAAATGTAAAAAAAACACTGTATAGCCTCATAACATGGTTAAAACAATCATTTTTATATCATGGATGGTCATTCCTTGCATCCATAGCTCTGTCTATTAATCTGAGAGTGGTTACATTTCTCATCCCCCAGCTTTTTACCGAAACAGAGGCGGGTTAACTGTTTTGTTATTGTTTCATCTGTGGATGTGCCCTTTAAACAGCTGCATATTATCAAGATATCAAAGTGTCACCAACAAAAAGTTCAACAATAGGCCAATAGCAAATGCAGCATATGGCATTCATTTTTCACATGTAAACACCACTTTTAAGTAGTGCTCAAAGCATGCCATTCCATGAGTGCAGCATTTATTTGTCAACTCGAATCAATGAGCCCAATCAGTCCTCCATGACAACAAAATCATAAACAACAGAGTAGGGCTGGCTAATAAATCCTTCGTTTTGGGGTTATGCTCAGGTAAAACAATTTGGCTAATCTATACTTCCATATTTCAAAGTCCTATTCTTGAAGATCAAGGGGTATAACATTTATTGGAATGGCTGGAATTTTGATAGACTTTGGTTTTTTGGTTTTAATGTAAATATATCATTGAATCATATAATTTTATGTAGTAGAAAGCGATGGGTTAGAAGAAGCCTACATACAAGTAAAACAAGTCAAATTGAACATCCATATATGGCCAGCTATGCATACTTTAAACTATATCCTGCAATAGATGTCATTCAATTGGTAATATACAGTTTTTTTATCTTCTTTTATCTTCTAATGCCTCTAAAGGGGATAGTCATCTAAAAGTAATGTAATCAGATTACGTTGCTGAGATTTGGTCATCCAAAACTTACATTACTGATTACAATTTTGGACATGTAACTAGTAACGGATTTACATTTAGAAAGCAAACTACCCACGCCATAACTGTATGTGTAGCCTATTAATTCACATTGTCTCAGACTTCAACAGCTGTTCCTATTGTAGGCTATCAACATAGAGAAACATTGTGTGTCCAAATGTTTTTGTAATTGTGGAAAAGAAAGCTTCATTTGCAATATCACTAATATCAAGTGAAATGTCTGACATCTAAAGGATTTGGGATATGAATAACTTCTTAGGCATTTATGGCTCTATTCAATCAAAATCCCAAATCTGGACTTTCCAGATAAGACAGTAAGGTTGGGTAGGTGTCATGTGTGATGCAATAGGCTAAAGTAGTTCCAAATCAAATTCATATCAAACTGTTAGTGTGGAAAGAATGACCTTACCGGCCTCTCCTGCTCTGGAACATCTGTATATTGTATTTGATTGAACATTGCGCCCACGAACATGAGCCTGTGACCAGCTACACGATTTAGTACATCTACACTGAGTATACGAAACATTAATAACACAGATTCTTTTAATGACGTAGACTGATCAGGCGAATCCAAATTATGATCCGTTATTGATATCACTTGTTAAATCCACTTCAATCATTGTAGATGAAGGGGAGGGGACAGGTTAAATAAGGATCTTTAACCCTTGAGACAATTGAAACATCGATTGTGTATGTGTGCCATTCAGAGGGTGAATGGGCAAGACAAAATATTAAAGTGCCTTTGAACGGGGTATGGCACTAGGTGCCACTGGTTTGTGTCAAGAACCGCAACACTGTTGGGTTTTTCATGCTCAACAGATTCCAGTGTGTATCAAGAATGGTCCACCACCCAAAGGACATCCAGCCAACTTGACACAACTGTGGGAAGCATTAGAGTCAACATTGGCCAGCATCCCTGTGGAACTCAATATTAGGAAGGCGTTCCTAATGTTTGGTATACTCAAGTGTATTTAGGATTAATCACGTAATGTTGAATGACATGTAGAGGGTCTATTGTGAAGAAAATATAGCTGCCTCCTCTCCTCTGTTCCTTGCTCAATAGGATGTTGCCTCGGCAGCTTGTCACAGGTGCATTGTTTTGTTCCTCAGTCTGAATAATGTCTGTTTGGCCTGGCACAGTGAGCCCACACACACACAGTGAAGTTCCTTGAGGGAAGTTCATATGGAGTTCATCTTGGTTCCTTGGCAACAGCTCTGGTCTCAGAACACAGCTCAAGGACTGACACAATAGGTTGGATGGCGGAGAAACTGACTGGCCCTCCTTCAAGCGAGAGATTTGTATCTCGCACCCAAGACAAACACACACAGACATTTTAGCAGCCTTCTGTGTTTTGTACATAATGTCCTATGACTGAAAACAGCTTCTGGATATCTAAACAGCTATCACTAACCTCAATTTGGATGAACAATTCTACTTCAACGAGTCAGCAGCTCTGGACGTACTGCTCAATCCAGACCAGGCCCTAATCCCCAGGACTCGAAATAGGAAAAGAGGCAAACGAGCGGGCACACTGATGAAACTATGTCGGCGAATAAATGGAATAGCGCCAGAGAAGATGGCTGCCGTTTACGGGCTGCTAACCAATTGTACTATCATGTCTGTTAGTCGTGTTGTTTGTTACTGTCTCTTATGACCGAAAAGAGCTTCTGGATATCAGAACAGGGATTACTCACCTCGATCTGGACAAAGATTTTTTTCTTTAATGAGTCGGAGGCAAAGGATTTACTACTGATACCATACCAGGCCCAAATCCTCGTCAATCGCATGAAAAAGAGACGCTGATACAGTGGATGCAGATCCGGGTGCCTTGTGAGAATACGTTGGCGAGTGGGTATACCAATCTTACCATCCATCGTATTGGCCAACGTTCAATCATTGGAGAATAAACTGGATCAGCTCCAGTCGAGACTATCCTACCAACGGGAAATTAAAAACGGTTATAACTGGGCCTCCCGGGTGGCGCAGTGGTCTAGGGAACTGCATCGCAGTGCTAGCTGTGCCACCAGACACTCTGGGTTCGCGACTAGGCTCTGTCATAGCCGGCCGCGACCGGGAGGTCTGTGGGGCGACGCACAATTGGCCTAGCGTCGTCCGGGTTAGGGAGGGTTTGGCCGGTAGGGATATCCTTGTCTCATCGCGCACTAGCGACTCCTGTGGCGTGCCAGGCGCAGTGCGCGCTAACCAAGTCGCCAGGTGCACAGTGTTTCCTCCGACACATTGGTGCAGCTGGTTTCTGGGTTGGAGGCGCGCTGTGTTAAGAAGCAGTGCGGCTTGGTTGGGTTGTGTTTCGGAGGACACATGGCTTTCCTGAGCCCGTACGGGAGTTGTAGCGATGAGACAAGATAGTAACTACTAACAATTGGATACCACGAAATTGGGGAGAAAAAGGGGTTAAAATTGTACAAAATTGGGCGGAATGATGACATGGATAATATATACAGTTGGCTGGGTTTTCCATGCGTCGGCAAGACAGAACAGCTTCCTCCGGTAAGAAAAGGGGTGGAGTCTATTTGTCAATAACAGCTGGTGCGCAAAATCTAAAATTAAATACGTCTCAAGGTTTTGCTCGGCTGAGGTAGAGTATCTCATGATAAGCTGTAGAGTTTTCATGTATATTTTACATAGCTCTCTATTTAACACCATAAACTGGTGCTGGCACTAAAATTGACCTCAACGCACTGTATAGGGCTATAAGTAAAACAAGAAAATGCTCATCCAGAGGTGGTGGTTCTAGTGGCTGGGGACTTAAATGCAGGAAAACTTACATCTGTTTTACCTCATTTCTATAATTGTATATAGTTGTTTAATTGTCTTATGTGCCCTGAATGCAATTACAAAAGTTTCAGTTCACGTTACACAAAGTGAAATGTAAGCTTTTGACCATGGAATGAATTCCTGACTCTGACGCTATCACTGACAGATTTAGGTTCAGGTACAATTACTGTACTTTCCCTTTCCTTCTTCATTCCCTGTTTATTCAGAGCACGGGGAAGAAAAGCCATCATGGAAGAGACATGAAACACTGCACAGTCATTTCACAGCAGCGTACCCCTCCCACGTGTGTATATGCTCCTAAAAAAACATGAGGAGATGCGTGTGGCAGGACTTGCAGCACATCAAGCGTCAAAGTTCTAATTTCTATTTTAGGGCCTGGCTACACAGATGCTCGTTCACGTGCACGAGCAGTTTGGATGAAATTATTATATAAGAAGTCATACAAGAAAATGCACATTCAGGAGCAGCACTCTGAGTGGCTGGTGATTGTAATGCAGGGAAACTGAAATCCGTCTCACCTCATTTTTTACCAGCATGTCACCTGTGCAACTAGAGGCGACAAAGCTCTAAATCACCTTTACTCTAAACACAGAAACACATACAAAGCTTTCCTTCGCCCCCCATTTGGCAAATATGACCAGAATTCTATCCTCCCGATTCCTGCATACAAGCAAAAACTCAAACAGGAAGTACTAGTGACGTGCTCAATATGGAAGTCGTCCGATGAAGTGGAGGCTAAGCTAAAGGACTGTTTCAATAGTACAGACTGGAATATGTTCCGGGATTCAACCAATAACATTCAGGAGTTTATCACCAGCCACCGGCTTCATTAATAAGTGCATCGACAATGTCGTCACCACAGTGACCGCACGTACAGATCCCAACGAGAAGCCATGGATTACAGGCAACAACCGCACTGAGCTACAGGCTAGAGCTGTCACTTTCAAGGAGCGTGACACTAATCCAGACGCTTGTAAGAAATCCAGCTACGAACCCCGACGAGCCATCAAACAGTCAAAACATCAACACAGGACTAAGATTGAATCCTACTACGCCGGCTCTGACGCTCGTCGGATGTGGTATGGCTTGCAAACTATCACGGAATACAAATGGAAACCCAGTCACGAGTTGCCCAGTGACGAGAGCCTACCAAATGAGCTACATGCCTTCTATGCTAGCTTTGAGACATGCAATACTGAACCATGCATGAGAGCACCAGCTGTTCCATCGGATGACTGTGTGATATTCCATTTTTAAAAATCTGCCGTTTCCAGCTACAATAGTCATTCACAACATTAACAATGTCTACACTGTATTTCTGATCAATTTAATGTTATTTTAACATACAAAAAATACCTTTAAAAAACAAGGACATTTCTAAGTGACCCCAAATGTTTAACAGTAGTGTACATACAGTATCTACCTCAATTACCTCGTACTCCTACACATCGTCTCCGTGTATACAGCCAAGTTGTCATTACTCATTGTGTATTTATTTATTCCTTGTACCATTATTTTTCTATTTCTCAATATTTCTCACTGCATTCATTTCACTCTTAGTCTTCACCTGTTGTTTACGAAGCATGTGACAAATAAAATTGAATTTAATTGATTTGAAGAAGAAAAACATTAAGCGGATGTGGGGACTCCACTCAGACGTACTGTTTTCCTGAAAACAGGAAACATCAGCTTTTTGCCGTCTCCACGAAGAGTACTGTGGACTTGTAAACTGGCCTCCACATACAGGCCCAAGCCCTGCACAGTGGGCCTAGAAATGGCTTGTTAATTCATATCAGTCATCATATGAATCATTTACTTCAAAGCTTCCACTGTGCTGCCCAAAGGAGTAAGGGCCTCTGCAAGAGACTGGCATAATCAACTGTAGCCAATTCTACACCTTACTTTTTACATTTTTTAAGAGTCAGGTTGAGAGAGGAGAGACCGATTTTGAAATGCCTGAGGGTACATAGTGATATGACCAGGGAAAATACCTAAATCTTGGCAGCCCCTCATGAGGCTGCTATCAACCTGGCACTAGACTAGGGCTGCACCATCCTAAACATCTGCAATGCAGATAGGGGCAGAACACAGGACAGGATACCTTTTGATCAGAATGAGTGGGTAAGTCCTTTGCATCTATTCAAAAACCAGGAAAGCAAGGAAAAGGAGAAAATGAAGGAGAGAGTCCAGAGGGAGAGAGACAGAAAAATAGAGATTGTAAGAAACAGAGAAAGAAAAGGCAATTATTTACGAGTGACTCAGAAGTTTTATGCTGCTATCCAGGGCTTCTGTTCTGTGTGAGCCCCAGACCCAGGAGGACAAACAGGCTGCTGTCTCTCTCATGCAGGCCTGGGGCAGTCTGGAGCCCACTGGAGCCCTGTAGTGGAACAAACTACCTCACACTGATCCTAACAAGGATGGTACCCACATCTTCCCTCCTCTAACTCCCCAGGACCAGTGACGCCGGCTGGGCTCTGGGGTGGAATAGTAATACCCTTGCGTGTTGGTGTGTGGTGTGTGTATCGCATGCAAGCAAGCACGCACACACAAACAGTAATTTTCCACCAAATATGATAGCACAGAGCAGGGACGTCGCTAGGCCTATTTTAGGGGGGCTTTATCCCCGCTAAAATATTCATTAGTCCCCCTAAATAAATCAATATACCAGTCAACATATTTTCTCTGTGATGTATTTTTTTTCTTCTGTCAACCGTTCCATCGCATCTTAAACTTCTCACTGGGCGGGCACTAGGACCTGGGGGAGGCTGCTACTGCAGAGGTTGCTGCACGTACTAGTGACTGTTAGGCCTACTTGTAGCTAACATTTTGGTTAACGTTAGCTGCTTCTGTGGCTTGAGACTGCTAGTTAACAGTAAACGGACAGGAAAAGGCTCTGACGGGACAGATTCCTGCAGATAGGCTACGATGTGCAGAAAGTAGTTTTGAATGCATTTTATTGAAGGGAAACAATAACAGTCAATATTTTTGGCAACATAGTGATATATTCTTATATACTGTGCAATGAGGAATTCAACTACAAAATACTAGACTTCTCCCATTTGTTTAACCATTGCCCCACCCACAAGGTGTATAAACAACAACAATAAATACGAATAAAATAAGAGATACAAAACAAAAAATGTGATGAACATAAATCAATCAACTCCATCATATGTAAGGCAGTATGCAAGAGTGTGTGCATGGACTTTGCAGATGTATTTGACATGTGCAGCACATAGCATTTGTTTTCCAGTCCTTCTTTTGGGGGCAGAATTGGCATCTCCTCCTCTTGCCTGCCCCAGCTGCAGCTTCAGGTGGATCAGGACAAGATTCAGCCCCCTGAACAGCTTTCACAAGCGCTGCAGAGGCTACTGTGCGGGGGAGGCTCTCCCTTCTTGAATATGTGGGGTTACCAGTTCCTTTCCCAGCTGCTCCAGGAACACTCTCCTCTTGTTCTGCTTATCAGGCATCCAGGTAGGGCTGTTATGGAAGATGACCAGGGGCCAGCGGGCAGTCATCCTCCTGCAGCTCTAAGTTCCAATCACCTTGTCCAGGTTGTCCACACCTCCTTTGTCGTGGTTGTAGTCCCGGATGATGGCTGGCTTCCTGTCCTCACGATCAATGATCTCAGCCATTTTGTGCAGTGTGCTCAGGAGGACCACATTCTTGTTCCTCTTTGGGAGGTAAGAAATTAGAGTGGTGGTGGAGGTGAAGGCAAACTTTTATGAGAAGGTCCAGGCTTGTTCTTTCTAACTTTGCCAACCATGGTGATCTTCCCCTTCAGGAGCTGCTGCCTGAGTTCAGTCTGTAGTACACAATCTCAATTTCTCATTGTGTGTGTGTGTGTCCGTCTTTGTGGTGTGTATATTATTTTATAACTGCCAGGTCAAAACTGACCCTAAGACAATCTTTGTACCCTGGTTGTGTTATCAAAAGGGTGAAACTAAAATAAATAAATACATTATAATGGAATGACCTGCTTGTCTTCTCATTTCTCTCCCCCAGAACCCCCCAAAAAAAAAAAGACGTATCCATGAATCTCTAGTGACGTCCCGAGCACAGAGTAAACATAAAAGACAATTGAAACCATAAGCATAAATGTACAGCATCAAATCCCTCATTTTAATTAAGCAGCATTTAAAGTCTTGGGAACTGCAGCAGGCATGGTGTAGCTGGAAAAACAAATATATCTATGTACAAATATCCATCAGTCCTTGAACTTGGGAGTGTTTGTAACACTGAGGGGAAGACACGTTGCCATGGGGAGGGAGTCTCAAACATATTACATGCGAATAATTGGATCAAGAGAGTAGAGTTCACAAACAGTGATGAGAGAGGATTCACAACACTAAAAAACCTGGCCACCAATAACTACAGAGACAGCTCCATCTTCTTCTATACAATATCAAGCCTCAGATGTATTTTCAGTTGAAGATTGTGTGACTGAAATGAGGGCTAGAGCAAAAAAACGAAATGTGCACCCAGGGGGTGCCCCAGGACTGAGTTTGGAAAACCCTGATCTAAGGGTTGGTCCAACTCAAGGTGTCATATGGAAAAATGCACCCCCCCTCCTCCCCTTGTACTGTAAAATGAATTGCACACCCTCCCCCTAATAGAATGAACTCAAAATAATGTTTCCAACCACAAATAACAATTATCTGTATCGAATCTGTTTTCATAAACTTTGCCACTTCAGCATGCTTTTCTGGCACATTCGGTGCCACGCAGGGTTACATCCCTCACTACCTTGTAGGCTTACCTAGTATCGAAGGTTTGGCTTGACAATCTCCATGTTCAACGTTTTGGTGTTTTGTAACACATTTCTCTTTCCATTCATCAAATGGACGCTGCACAGTTTGGATTGATTGATTTTATTTGTCAGTAAACAATATATATATATATATATATATAAATAAACACACACACACAGTACAAATATTTTTTTAAGTGACCGGGATTGCACAATAAAGGTGGGGACGTATTTCCATGCTGGTCCCTATGTTTTACATACATACATGTACAATTACAGCGATATAGACACATTACCTAGATACATACGGGCGGCAGCGTAGCCTAGAGGTTAGAGCATTGGACTGGTAACCGAAAGGTTGCAAGATCGAATCCTACAAGGTACAAATATGTCATTCTGCCCCTGAACAAAGCAGTTAACCCACTGTTCCTAGGCCTTCATTGAAAATAAGAATGTGTTCTTAACTGACTTGCCTAGTTAAATAAAATAAAAATAGATGCAGACACATTAGAGAGAGAGAGATACAGACAAACATTTTTTTGAGCTCCAGTATGAGGGGGGAGTTTAAGTAATTCTTACAAGCTTGTTTTGGCTGGTTTGTAGCTTATTCTTTAGACGTTTGGGGCCATGATGTGTAGGCATAATCAAAGTGACACTGGACTAGCACACTTGCCAGAGTCTTTAGGGTGTCTGTAGCTAGGTTTGAATCCAATTGGCTTCATATTTTCATGCAAATATTCTAAAATATGCATAAAAACAATATGCAAATGTTCCCATCAGAGTTGTTTCCATCAAATTGACAACCCTCCCGTATTTTGGACCACCCCCAATATCTGCAGTCATGGAATGGTCGTTTTTCACAGCATTACATACCCACCAGTGTTGTGATTGGCTGTAATATTTGCTTCTTGATTTGTCCTGCCGAATGCGAAAGATGTTTAGACTTTGTGGCTGTGTTATTTAGTGGAAATCGGGTCAAGCAGCAAATGTACAGTAGAGGTCTCTCTGTCAAAACGGAATAATGTAGGGAACCATTGTACAATCTAAATTGCTGTGAAATATATTTTCAATAACAGAAAATATTGTTTTTACAGCTGTTTGAATCTGGTGGACCAAAACCGAAAGTAAAAGGCTCAAGCTTGATTCTCCGCCATGTTACTCGGAAATGGCACGTGGGGGAGGGGGATTTTATTTTGAATGCAGCCCAGTGCTGTTGAAATTCACATTGCTTTCACAAATGGGAGAAATTCTGAGAAATTATAGTTGTAGCACCTATAAAACAATCCACAGGTAAAATCATTTTTAAAGAAGCTAATGATCCTCTGTGGCCAAATCATGCTTCTGGTGTAGTAGCCTATTTTGAATGATTTAATTTATTTCTGTTCACAGGAGTAGGCTAATTAAGCTATATAATTTTTTTAATTGTATTCAATTTACTTTAGGCGATGCTTAGTTTATGGGCTCTGTAGTGCACTTGTGATGGAGTTCAAAACAAATGGCCACTGGATTGATGCAAATAATAATGATTCTTCCAGGTAGGTATAGGCTACTTTGTAGTTACCTTCTAATTACATTTCCATCTACCCAAAGACGGCTATCATTAGCATCGCTAACGGCTGCACAAAGTGGTAGACATATAGACGCTCTACGCACTGCACCCACACAGACAGGGGCATTCCTGTGCGGTTGTTTTCTCTTCAGAAAGTTGGTTGATTTTTGGCCACTCACACATTACTGTTTGAATAAATTACGATATATATATATATATTTTTTTTTAAAGCATAGTCAAGTCAAACGGTCGCAAATGCGACAGTTTTGGTCACAATATCAAACTCTGCTCGCTTTAACAAACTGCACTAGGATTCTCTCTCACTGAGTTCAACTTGCAGTTTGAGTGCAGATGACGTTGCTATGGCAACAGTGGCCCTTTTCCAGGTTTCCCACAGACACACAGGGCACATTGTGAGTTGGTACCTGAAGGAGATACTGAGTTGAATCATTTAGTACACTGTTTAGATTGAGCAAATTTTTTGCAAAATATATACACCGCTCAAAAAAAGGTGGGGGTTGGGCTTACAGCCCAACACCGTGCAGGACGTTTGGCATTTGCCAGAGAACACCAAGATTGGCAAATTCGCCACTGGCGCCCTGTGCTCTTCACAGATGAAAGCAGGTTCACACTGAGCACATCTGAAAGATGTGACAGAGTCTGGAGACGCCATGGAGAACGTTCTGCTGCCTGCAACATCGTCCAGCATGACCGGTTTGGCAGTGGGTCAGTCATGGTGTGGGGTGGCATTTCTTTGGGGGGCCGCACAGCCCTCCATGTGCTCGCCAGAGGTAGCCTGACTGCCATTAGGTACCGAGATGAGATCCTCAGACCCCTTGTGAGACCATATGCTGGTGCGGTTGTTCCTGGGTTCCTCCTTATGCAAGACAATGCTAGACTTCATGTGGCTGGAGTGTGTCAGCAGTTCCTGCAAGAGGAAGGCATTGATGCTATGGACTGGCCCGCCCGTTCCCCAGACCTGAATCCAATTGAGCACATCTGGGACATCATGTCTCGCTCCATCCACCAATGGACCACAGACTGTCCAGGAGTTGGCGGATGCTTTAGTCCAGGTCTGGGAGGAGATCCCTCAGGAGACCATCCGCCACCTCATCAGGAGCATGCCCAGGCATTGTAGGGAGGTCATACAGGCACGTGGAGGCCACACACACTACTGAGCCTCATTTTTACTTGTTTTAAGGACATTACATCAAAGTTGGATCAGCCTGTAGTGTGGTTTTCCACTTTAATTTTTAGTGTGACTCCAAATCCAGACCTCCATGGGGTGATAAATTTGATTTCCATTGATAATTTTTGTGCGATTTTGTTGTCAGCACATTCAACTATGTAAAGAAAAAAGTATTTAATAATCTCGGATGTGTTATTTTTAGTGTTCCCTTTATTTTTTTGAGCAGTGTACTTTGTTTTGACGCTATAAACTGATGGATATTCCATCTATTGACTGATTTGGCAGTCTGGAGTGTAGGTAATAGTTTTAAAAGCATTATGAAATGTGATAGTGTGTCTCCAGTGACGTGAACCATGTAGTTATAATGCGTTCCATAGCCGTTTTTTCATTGTCTTTCGTATCGGCGGATTCTGACCTGCTATAGTTGTGATGTTGAGGTACCCGGAAGAGGAGTTTGTGCGTCTCTCGAGATACCTGTCCCCATCCACCTCAGCCCACATGGCTACATGAAGCATTCATGCACCTACGGAAGATTGAGCTGCAAGTCCTTTACGCACCTCTCTCATCTAAGGTACGACTACAAATCCTGCTCCAGGGCTCCTCATCAGCTGGGAGTTTCTGAGCGACAACGAGGAGCTGCTCTATGAGTAGGAGTCCAGAAGGATGTACTCTAGAAACCTCCCAGCCTGAGTCACCGTTGCTGTACCACCGCTGGTCTCCTAAGCTCCACTGCAATTACTCCCCGAGTCAGCCCAGTTTACTCCCCAGAGTGACACTACTCCAAGCCCCTCTGGCCTGAGCTTTCACCCCCACCACGGGATGGTTGGGACCTCTACGACACATTAAGGCAGCCCTGCCACTCCCCTGATCGTCGCCTTCAACCATGAAGTTTCCAGCGGTGCAGCCACAGCCTGCAACCTCTGCGAATGTCCAGTGCAGCCAGAATGTTGGGGCCTCTCCAGCCCCACCTGCTACCATGGTAGAATCAGAGTTCCCTTCCTTCCTGGTAGGGTCAGAGTTCCCTTCCTTCCTGAGGGTCAGAATTCCCTTCCTTCCTGTTATGGTAAGAGTTCCATTCCTTCCCGGTAAGGTCAGAGTTTCCATGTCCTGCCCACCTGTAAGGTGTAGTGTCCAGGCTTTGAGTGTCCTGCCCCTCAAGTAGGTCTAGTGTATCCTGCCTTCCTGGTAAGTCCTGTCTATCCTGCCCCCCACCCTCTCCCACCAGGAGGCTCTCAGTTTCCGTCAATACCCGGCCTTCAGTCTCTGGCACTAGTTGCAGGTTGACTTAGGTTCCTTTCCTAGAATCCTGACTTAGTAGTAGGCCCCCAGTCCTCTGCCATTCTAGGTCCACTGCTCTCTGCACTAGTAGTCCCTAGGTTTGATGCTCTGCCAGGCCCCAAGTATCCTACCCAGCTAGGATCCACATTTGCTTTACTGGCAGGTCTGCAGTCTCCTGCCCTGCTCGGATCGCAGGCCCTTCACTTTTTGGGTATGCAGCTCCCTATCCTGCCAGGCTTAGAACCCCATGCAATGCTAAGCCCTAAGTTAGCTGCCCTTCTTCCAGGTCTGCAGTTTCCTGCCGTGCACAGATCCAAGGCAGAGGGCTGAGTTGGTGGGCACTAAGCTCACTGTCCAGACAATCAGCCCACAGCTCCCTAGCCCACCAGGCCTTCAGCCTCCTACCCCACAAGTTACCTGTGCTAGGTTCTCAGTCCTCAGTCTCTAGCACTAGGTCCTGGGTCTGCTGTCTCTAGCCCTAGTTTGCCCTCTATAGCTAGCCACAGTGGGTCATCAGCCAGTCTCTCCAGGAGGCCCAGAGCTTTCAGGCCCAGAGTAAGTATTCCTGTCCGGCACAGAGTCAAAGTCAACCTCTCCCTGACCCAGTCTGTAATACCTACATCTTTCAAGCAGACCACCATAGTCTCTGTGCACAAGAACACCAAGGTAACGTGTCTAAATGACTATCGCCCTGTAGCATTAACATCTGTAGCCATGAAATGCTTTGACAGGCCGGTCATGGTTCACATCAACATCCCAGACACCTTGGACCCACACCAAATTGCATTCAGCCCCCAAAAGTTACAAATATGATGTTGAATAGTAGATCTTACAACATATTTTGCACGTGTAAAGACTAGATGCACTTTCAGTTGAAGTGTGTGTGAATAAAAATAGCAATGCAATACCTCGCTCTTCAGTGAAGAGTCATCTCTCATTCTTTGTAGAAACAATTTTAGATTTGTTTTACTTTGCTATTGTTGAGCTGTCTGTAGTTTAAGGGCAAAAAAAAAATCGAATTAAAATAAAATCGCCTGAACCTTCTCATTTAACTGAGAATTGACAGGGTAGAAACTATGTTCAAATTAGTTCAAATTGGCAGAGTTGTGAAGGGAGATTGACAGGTGTTTGGTGTGAGAGAGAAACTAGTGTCACGTTAGGTTGAGGGTTGGGCCTTTTTAACAATGGTTGACAAAATCCAAAATGTTTCTGAAGTTATACAGTATATGCCACTGGGATGATCAAATGAACGTAATTAATTGATCTTTGTTTTAGTTGCAGTTTGGGCCAAGTGTTTGGAGACAGTGTTGTGTTGGGAGGTCCAAGCATCTGAGGGAAACCAGCCTCCATCCAGTTGTGTATTTACGTTGTTGCTTTATCTGAACCCAAAATCTTGGTGTTGCTAATGCCACACTCTTACCAACTGATCCATACAAGACCCGTATCATTTTTCTAAAATGTCAAAGTCAGACCATCACTTGTCATTAATGTTATGGGTTTTATAAATGTAAATTGTCATAATTGTCGTGTGTCTTTGTAGGTTTCTGACATTTCTTAATACTGTTTGTAAATTGTTCAGTATAATATTGTTGATATAGTACAATTTTTGCCTAATATATATAGATAGATCTCCAGTTGTCTAGCAGAGAGAATGTTGTCGGTCCCAATCAAACTCTCTATCCTCGAAGGGAGAATCTAACCTTCCCCATCTGCCATGACATCTTCAGTTGTGCTCTACTGCAGATCCTGCCTGGAGGAGACCTGGAGGTCAGGAGGGTCCTGGGGTTACCCCATCTGCAGACAGAGGTCCTCCTGGGCCCAGCCACCTGCCAACCTGGCTCTGAGGAATGCAGCTGAGACCATGCTGAGGGAGAGAAAACATGAGTGCAGCTGTTGTACCCCTGGAAGGGAAGTTATCACATTCGGATAAATGATTGCCGTATTGCTTGCTGATACACATGATGCTGTACTATTGTATTTCTTCATGATACTAAAGGCACATTTAATTGTATCACACAGGGAGACCCACGTGCCAGTAGAGGGCACCAGAGAGCAGCAGACTACAGAGGGGCCGGGCTCTTGATGCACCAACGCACTGATGCCGGTTCCATGGCTCCAAGGCCACATGGTCAGGGTGTTGAGATTGATGCGTTACAGTGGAGTTGCAGAGTAAGCACCAGGAAAGACATTCGCCATAGCTGAGCTCTGTCCAGGGATCCACTGAGAAACCACGAGGGTGCAACAGAATCCCACAGAGATGTGACCTCGTATGTAGCATCAGTTGTAAGTAATCTACCTGCTTCCCCACAGAGAATGGAGGACATCAGACTGAACACAGAATCCGACCCACAGCTGAAGTCGGTGCTGTGGTTCATCAGAAATGGGTGGCCTGAGTACTTAAGAGAAAATCCCTGAATCGATAAGAGACTTTATCAGATGAAAGGGGAACTATCAGTGACACGTGGACTACTGATCAGGGGAAACCGCATAGTCATTCCCACATGCATGAGGAAAGAAATCTTACATAGGATTCATGATGGACACCAAGGTCAGATTAAGTGCAGGGAGAGCGCTAACTAGTCAGTGTGGTGGCTTACATCTCCCAGGAGATAATCACAGAGGTGCAAATGTGTACATTTTTCTGTGAAACCAGGAGCACACAGAGAAAAGAGCCATTCATGTCTAGTGAGCTTCCCTCCAGACAATGGCAGAAAATAGCAATAGATCTGTGTGAGTACAAAAAGCAAAACTATCTAGTAGTGTCAGAGAGTCCTAGAAATCCTCCACCTTCCAAACACAATCAGTAGCCAGGTCATAGCCAAGCACAAATCAACCTTTACTAGGTTTGGAGTCCCTGAGATCCTGGTTAGCGATAATGGACCCCAGTTGGTAAGTACAGCGCTAAAAGAACTCAGTAAGAGTATGACTTCATACATGTGACAAGCAGCCCCCACTTCCCACAGAGTAATGGACATGTGGAGAGGTCTGTACAGACAGCAATGTAGATACTCAAGCAGACAGACCCTCTGCTAACTCTGATGACGTACAGAACCACTCCCTTAACATCCGCAGGTTTCAGACCGGCTGAGCTACTGATGGGGAGAAGGTTCAGGACAACCCTTCCTTCCTTAGAAGAGAATCTGAAACCAAACTGGACCGACCAGGAGAAGGTCAGACAGGCAGACGCTGCTGCAACACTGAAGCAGGCGTTTTACTACAACCACAGTGTCATGTCTTGGAGAGTCATGACAACAGGAATGGAGTCAGAAACACTGGACGACACCAGCTGTTGTTCAAAACCCCAGCTCCACCCCACGGTCATACCAGGTCAAAACTGCCCAAAGGGGGCAGTTCAACAGGAACAGGCATCATCTACATCTAGTGCCAAGCACAATAACACCAGACCAGGGGCCTCATTTATAAACGTTGCAGAGGCACAAAAGAAGACGGCACTTTCTAAGAAAACTTTTGGATTTTTTTTTTTAAAACTTGACGTGAGAATGTGCGGTCCTCCATGGACACTTTGACCCATATGTACGCACATAAACTGAAAAATGAGAAACTGCGACTCCGATGGCAGAAGGTTGAAACTCGAGAAACGCTTTGAAATTGATACCATTTGTATTTGTATTGGCTTTTATTATGGATCGCAATTAGCTGCTGCCAAAGCAGCATCTACTCTTCCTGGGGTCCAGCAAAAATGAAGGCAGTTCATACCATTTTAAAACATCACAATACATTCCCAGATTTCACAACACACTGTGTGCCCTCAGGCCCCTACTCCACCACTACCACATATCTACAGTACTAAATCCATGTGTCTGTGCCAATGTTTGTGTTGTTTCACAGTCCCTGCTGTTCCATAAGGTGTTTTTTTAATCTGTTTTTTAAATCTAATTGTACTGCTTGTGTCAGTTACTTGATGTGGAATAGAGTTCCATGTAGTCATGGCTCTATGTAGTACTCTATGTAGTACCGCATACATAGAAACTCTGGCTTTACAGTGGCATGTCGTTAGTAAAAATTCAAAAAAGCAAGGGTTCTAAGCAGCTACCCTGGGGACTTCCTGATTCTAACTGGATTATATTTGAAAAGCTTCCATTAAAGAACACCCTTTGTGTTCTGTTATAAAAGTAACTCTTTATCCACATTATAGCAGGGAGTGTAAAGCCATAACACAAACGTTTTCCCATCAGCAGACTATGTATGATTAATAATGTCAAAAGCTGCACTGTAGTCTAACAAGACAGCCCTCACAATCACTTTATCATCAATTTCTCTCAGCAAATCATCAGTCTTTTGTGTAAGCACTGTGCTTGTTGAGTGTCCTTCCCTATAAGCATGCTGAAATTCAGTTGTTTACTGTGAAATAGCATTGTTTATTTATTTTTTATTTCACCTTTATTTAACCAGGTAGGCTAGTTAATATATAATATATAATATAATATAATAATAATATATGCCATTTAGCAGACGCTTTTATCCAAAGCGACTTACAGTCATGTGTGCATACATTCTACGTATGGGTGGTCCCGGGGATCGAACCCACTACCCTGGCGTTACAAGCGCCATGCTCTACCAACTGAGCTACAGAAGGACGTAGTTAAGAACATTAAGAACAAGTTCTCATTTACAACTGCGACCTGGCCAAGATAAAGCATAGCAGTGTGAACAGACAACAGTTACACATGGAGTAAACAATTAACAAGTCAATAACAGAGTAGAAAAAAAGAGAGTCTATATACATTGTGTGCAAAAGGCATGAGGAGGTAGGCGAATAATTCCAATTTTGCAGATTAACACTGGAGTGCTAAATGATCAGATGGTCATGTAAAGGTAGAGATACTGGTGTGCAAAAGAGCAGAAAAGTAAATAAATATAAACAGTATGGGGATGAGGTACGTACAATTGGGTGGGCTATTTACCAATAGACTATGTACAGCTGCAGCGATCGGTTAGCTGCTCAGATAGCTGATGTTTGAAGTTGGTGAGGGAGATAAAAGTCTCCAACTTCAGCGATTTTTGCAATTCGTTCCAGTCACAGGCAGCAGAGAACTGGAACGAAAGCCGGCCAAATGAGGTGTTGGCTTTAGGGATGAACAGTGAGATACCCACCCGTAGCACGTGCTCCAGCAGGTGTGTTGCCATCGTGACCAGTGAACTGAGATAAGGCGGAGCTTTACCTAGCATGGACTTGTAGATGACCTGGAGCCAGTGGGTCTGGCGACGAATATGTAGCGAGGGCCAGCTGACTAGAGCATACAGGTAGCAGTGGTGGGTGGTATAAGGTGCTTTAGTAACAAACGTATGGCACTGTGATAAACTGCATCCAGTTTGCTGAGTAGAGTATTGGAAGCTATTTTGTAGATGACATCGCCGAAGTCGAGGATCGGTAGGATAGTCAGTTTTACGAGGGTAAGTTTGGCGGCGTGAGTGAAGGAGGCTTTGTTGCGGAATAGAAAGCCGACTCTAGATTTGATTTTAGATTGGAGATGTTTGATATGAGTCTGGAAGGAGAGTTTGCAGTCTAGCCAGACACCTAGGTAATTATAGATGTCCACATATTCTAGGTCTGAACCATCCAGGGTGGTGATGCTAGTCGGGCGTGCGGGTGCAGGCAGCGAACGGTTGAAAAGCATGCATTTGGATTTACTAGCGTTTAAGAGCAGATGGAGGCCACGGAAGGAGTGTTGTATGGCATTGAAGCTCGTTTGGAGGTTAGATAGCACAGTGTCCAAGGAAGGGCCGGAAGTATACAGAATGGTGTCGTCTGCGTAGAGGTGGATCAGGGAATCGCCCGCAGCAAGAGCAACATCATTGATATATACAGAGAAAAGAGTTGGCCCGAGAATTGAACCCTGTGGCACCGTCATAGAGACTGCCAGAGGACCGGACAACATGCCCTCCGATTTGACACACTGAACGCTGTCTGCAAAGTAGTTGGTGAACCAGGCAAGGCAGTCATCAGAAAAACCGAGGCTACTGAGTCTGCCGATAACAATATGGTGATTGACAGAGTCGAAAGCCTTGGCCAGGTCGATGAAGACTGATGCACAGTACTGTCTTTTATCGATGGCGGTTATGATGTCGTTTAGTACCTTGAGCGCGGCTGAGGTGCACCCGTGACCGGCTCGGAAACCAGATTGCACAGCGGAGAAGGTACGGTGGGATTCCAGATGGTCAGTGACCTGTTTGTTGACTTGGCTTTCGAAGACCTTAGCTAGGCAGGGCAGGATGGATATAGGTCCGTAACAGTTTGGGTCCAGGGTGTCTCCCCCTTTGAAGAGGGGGATGGTCAAACACAATTTTTTTCCAGAAGTTTACTAAGAGTTGGTAACAGGCTGATTGGTCGGCTATTTGAGCCAGTAACGGGGGATTTACTATTCTTGGGTAGGGGAATGACTTCAGCTTCCCTCCAGGCCTGAGTGGACACGCTCTCTAGTAGGCTTAAATTGAAGATGTGGCAAATAGGAGTGGCAATATCATCTGCTATTATCCTCAGTAAATTTCCAACCAGATTGTCAGACCCCGGTGGCTTGTCATTGTTAACTAAAAAGCTAACTAAAAAGCAGCATTCCCCAAGAGAGGATGGCTTTCAATTCAGCAGTGATAAATTCATGAACTTCTTTGAGGAAAAGATCATGATCATTAAAAGGCAAATTACGGACTCTTTAAATCTGCCTATTCCTCCAAAGCTCAGTTGTCCCGAGTCTGCACAACTCTGCCAAGACCTAGGATCAAGGGAGAGACTCAAGTTTTTTAATACTGTATCTCTTGACACATTGATGAAAATAATCATGGCCTCTAAACCTTCAAGCTGCATACTGGACCCTATTCCAGCTAAACTTCTGAAAGAGCTGGTTCCTGTGCTTGGCCCTCCTATGTTTAACATAATAAACAGCCCTCTTTCCACCGGATGTGTACCAAACTCACTAAAAGTGGCAGTAATAAAGACTTTCTTGAAAAAGCCAAACCTTGAACAAGAAAATATACATTTTTAAATTAAATCGGCCTATATCGAGTCACCCATTCCTCTCAAAAATGTTAGAAAAAGCTGTTGCGCAGCACCTCACTGCCTTCCTGAAGACAGACAATGTATACGAAACGCTTCATTATGGTTGTACTGTCGTCTCATATAAAACTGAAGGATCTCGTTACTCTGGACCCTGATCTCTCTTTTGACGAACATATCAAGACTGTTTCAAGGACAGCTTTTTTACGTAACAAAAATCAGAAACTTTGTCAAAAAATTATGCAGAAAAATGTATCCATGCTTTTGTCACTTGTAGGTTAGACTACTGCAATGCTCTACTTTCCGGGTACCCGGATAAAGCACTAAATAAACTTCAGTTAGTGCTAAACACTGCTTCTAGAATCTTGACTAGAACCCAAAAAATGTGGTCATATTACTCCAGTGCTAGCCTCTCTACACTGGCTTACTGTTAAGGCAAGGGTTGATTTCAAGGTTTTACTGCTAACCTACAAAGCATTACATGGGCTTGCTCCTACCTATCTTTCCGATATGGTCCTGCCGTACATACCTACACATACGCTACGGTCACCAGACGCAGGCCTCCTTACTGTCCCTAGAATTTCTAAGCAAACAGCTGGAGGCAGGGCTTTCTCCTATAGAACTCCAATTTTATGGAATGGTCTGCCTATCCATGTGAGAGACGTAGACTCTGTCTCAACATTTAAGTCTTTACTGAAGACTCATCTCTTCAGTAGGTCCTATGATTGAGTGTAGTCTGGCCCAGGAGTGTGAAGGTGAACGGAAAGGCACTGGAGCAACGAACCGACCTTGCTGTCTCTGCCTGGCCGGATCACCTCTCTCCACTGGGATTCTCTGCTTCAAACCCTATTACATGGGCGGAGTCACTGGCTTACTGGTGCTATTCCATGCAATCCATAGGAGGGGTGCATCACTTGAGTCACTGACGTGATCTTCCTGTCAGGGTTGGCGCCCCCCCTTCGGTTCGTGCCGTGGGGGAGATCTTTGTGGGCTATACTCGGCCTTGTCTCAGGATGGTAAGTTGGTGGTTGAAGATATCCCTCTAGTGGTGTGGGGCCTGTGCTTTGGCAAAGTGGGTGGGGTTGTATCCTGCCTGTTTGGCCCTGTCTGGGGGTATCGCTGGACAGGGCCACAGTGTCTCCCGACCCCTCCTGTCTCAGCCTCCAGTATTTATGCTGCAATAGCTTGTGTCCGGGGGCTAGGGTCAGTCTGTTATATCTGGAGTATTTCTCCTGTCTTATGCGGTGTCCTGTGTGAATTTATGTATGCTCTCTCTAATTCTCTCTCTCTCTGAGGACCTGAGCCCTAGGACCATGCCTCAGGACCACCTGGCCTGATGACTCCTTGCTGTCCCCAGTCCACCTGCTGCTCCAGTTCTGCCTGCGGCTATGGAACCCTGACCTATTCACTGGATGTGCTACCTGTCCCTGACCTGCTGTTTTCAACTCTCTAGAGACAGCAAGAGCGGTAGAGAAGCTATGAAACGTCAACCGACATTTACTCCTGAGGTGCTGACCTGTTGCACCCTCTACAACCACTGTGATTATTATTGTTATTATTTGACCCTGCTGGTCATCTATGAACATTTGAACATCTTGGCCATGTTCTGTTTCTTCCTATGTTTTGACCTTTCTAGGGAGTTTTTCCTAGCCACCGTGCTTCAACACCTGCTTTGCTTGGTTTTGGGTCTTAGGCTGGGTTTCTGTACAGCACTTTGTAACATCAGCTTATGTAAGAAGGGCTTTATAAATACATTTGATTGATTGTTGATAGACAAAAATCATTTTTCACCTCTTCCACACTGACTTTACGGAATTCAAAAGTACAATCCTTGTCTTTCCGAAATTTGGTCTGATCTACTTGGATCTTGGATTTGACTGCATCAGGTTTGCCAGTTCTTGCTGAGAGATGTTACCACACTCTTCCACCAAGGCAACTACAAGTTCCCGGGCATTTCTGGGGGGGGGGGGGATGACCCTAGCCCTCACCCTCGATCCAACAGGTCCCAGACGTGCTCAATGGGACTGAGATCTTGGCTCTTCGCTGGCCATTGTTCACGTACAGAACAAGCAGTATGGCTGGTGGCATTGTCATGCTGGAGGGTCATGTCAGGATGAGCCTGTAGGAAGGGTACCACATGAGGGAGGAGGATGTCTTCACTGTAACGCACAGTGTTGAGATTGCCTGCAATGACAAGCTCAGTCCGATGGTGCTGTGACACACCGCCCCAGACCATGACGGACCCTCCACCTCTTAAATCGATCCCGCTCCAGAGTACAGGCCTCGGTGTAACGCTCATTCCTTCGTTGATAAATGCGAATCCGACCATCACCCCTGGCGAGACAAAACCACGACTCATCAGTGAAGAGCACTTTTTGCCAGTCCTGTCTGGTCCAGCGATGGTGGGTTTGTGCCCATAGTCAACATTGTTGTCGGTGATGTCTGGTGAGCACGTGCCTTACAACCGGCCTACAAGCCCTCAGTCCAGCCTCTCTCAGCCTATTTCGGGCTGTCTGAGCACTGATGGAGGGATTGTGAGTCCTGGTGTAACTCGGGCAGTTGTTGCCATCTTGTACCTGTCCGGCAGGTGTGATGTTCAGATGTACCGATCCTGTGCAGGTGTTACACGTGGTCTGCCAATGCGAGGACGATCAGCTGTACATCCTGTCTCCCTGTAGAGCTGTCTCACAGTACAGACAATGCAATTTATTGCCCTGGCCACATCTGAAGTCCTCATGCCTCCTTGCAGCATGGCTAAGGCATGTTCACACAGATGAGCAGGGACCCTGGGCATCTTTCTTTTGGTGTTTTTCCAGAGTCAGTAGAAAGGTCTCTTTAGTGTGCTAAGTTTTCATAACTGTGACTTTAACTGCCTACCATCTGTAAGCTGTTAGTGTCTTTACGACCGTTCCACAGGTGCATGTTCATGAATGGTTTATGGTTCATTGAACAAGCATGGGCAACAGTGTTTAAACCCTTTTACAATGAAGCTCTGAAGTTATTTGGATTTTTACGAATTATCTTTGAAAAAGAGGATCCTGAAAAAGGGACGTTTCTTTTTTTGCGGAGTTTATATAAAGAGTTCCCTGGAGTGCACAAAACAAAATGATTTAGGATAATACAATTTTTCAAAATAATCTCTCAAATATGTTGTACAGTTTAATCGGGAATCATATTTAATTGGACATGTCATTATTAAACAATACTTGCACAATATGAAATGTATTCTCATAAATAATAAGGTAAACAGTACGACAAATGTTTAAACTGATGCCGTTTTCGATGCCTCAGACGGGCAGTTACGAGTGCACAGTTTCATATATTGTTATCACGTTCGTTGCGCAGCACTGTTCATGTGATAATGTCCCTGTCACTTTCATTCAAGGCAGAGGTGTGGACTCGAGTCACATGACTTGGACTCGAGTCAGACTCAAGTCACAAATATGATGACTTGCAACTCGTCTTTAACACCAATGACTCGTGACTTAACTTGGACTTGAGCCCTTTGACTCGAACTGACTTGATACCCTCCCTAAACTCACATATGAAATATTATGCTATTAAAAAAAGTGTAGTCTACGCTGTAGTCAACAAAAAACGGATTGCAACTTGCAAAACATGCGGGAAGAAAATTACACGGAGGCGCAACAACTTCCAACTTGGTTCGACATTTGAAGCTGCACAAAGAACTGCATGTCGTGGCTAATATAGCCGACAGTTATATATAACTTTACTTGTGTAACCGGTGCTGTACTGCGCCGCTGTAACTCTTGTGTGTGGTTGATTGAGACTATAGCCATGGATTTTGGCGATCAGGTTGTTTTAATTAAGAAGAATTCACTCTGCATCTGCATCCAAAAGAATATAGAACATTTGTAGAGTACATATGTTCTGCGACTCGTCGCCTCTTTCTCTCATAGTGTTTCAAAATGATTTTAGAATACAAAAATTAGTACAGCCTCTCCTTATTATGCATCAACACATAACATATTTTACATAGATAAAACCACATACCTACATACAAAAATAAAATAAAACATTTGTAGAGCACATATGTTCAGCAAATCATCACCTCTTTCTACAACAGATGCACAATACAAGGGACTGGGATCATTCGAGGAGCTAGCCATCGTTCACACATACAATAGTCTGCTAATACCGTAGCTAGCTATTAACCACATTGTCACGCCCTGACCTTAGAGATCCTTTATTATTTATTTTGGTTAGGTCAGGGTGGGCATTCTAGTTTCTTTATTTCTAGGTTGGCCTGGTATGGTTCCCAATCAGAAGCAGCTATCTATCGTTGTCTCTGATTGGGGATCATACTTAGGCAGCCTTTCCCCACCTGTTTGTTGTGGGATCTTGTTTGTGCATAGTTGCCTTGAGCACGGCATAGCTTCACGTTCGTTTGGTTCTTTATTGTTTTTTGCCGGTTCACGTAATAAAGATGATGAACCCAAACCACGCTGCATTTTGGTCCAATTCTTACAACGCTCGTGACACACATGTTGAATTCAGAATGTTAATATCATCCTAAAAAGTAGTTACAAGTGCATCTTAACACCATCCACTAATGAGTAACCTCTAAATATACAGCATTATTCATGAACAGAACACTATGACTTTGTGCTTAAAAGAATCAAACTTTTCTGAAGAGGACAGAAAAAGCTTGCCTACCTCAGTGCATCAAAATGATTTAAGCACTGGCACGCAGGGCAAAAAGTACACACTCCCCTACTCCCAGGATGCAGCGATGCATAATAACAATCAACATGCCATATTAATATATGAACCTGGTGAAATTCACACAGTACTTTAACAACTATTAGATTTGTATAGCATGTAGGCTAACGTGACTTTAAGTCAATGAGCCTCCACACAGTCAGTCAGTGCGGGAACGTGATCATTGCACCCAAGATTGAGCTACAATCCTTGTAGCCCAAATCCTGCCTGGTGTTACTGCTGTTCCTAAAACCATTGACATACGTTAGCCTACTGTAACCACACACAGGGGTTGTGTGTTAAGGTTAGGCGATTGTGTACAAGCCTACATCGCTCGATTGCGGCTCATAGCGGATCTTTCTCATGGCTACCCATGTATTTCCATGGAAATATGTTTATTTGGAAAGTAATAAATATATTTTTTAAAGCATTCATGATCTGCGTAAATGTAGTATACAAACTATTACTCTTGTTAAAAATATGTAATGGTATTACACTTGGTGAAGAGTACATTATGACTTGTTTAGGACTCGAAACTCAAAGTTTAGGACTTGACTTACCTGCCTTGAGCGCTAAGACTTGAGACTTACTGGTGACTTGTAAAACAATGACTGGGTCCCACCTCTGAATCAGGGTAATTACAGCACCTGAAGGTAGCTTTGACAATCAAATGGGTGGGTATATAAAAGGCATGCAATTACAATGCGTAATGACGCACAATGGCTGCTTTGGCACTGTTGGAAGATTTGGAGAATGGAAGAATTCGGAGAGAGCGAATTTTCAGAGACCAACAAGATTTACTGGCCATTGATGATGAGTGGCTTATGAGCCGGTTTCGATTACCAAGAGCTGTTCTCTTGGATCTCAATGCTATAGTGTTTCCAGCTTTACAGAGAAGCACACGCAGAAACCAAGCCGTGCCTGTCCCACGTGCTCCTTGGCATCCTCGTTAATAGCTGGGCACGCGCAGCTCCTGCTCAGCTGCAACACCACCAATGCCACTGGAACACGCAGTGACTAACACGTGTGCCTTTCCAAATCATATCCAATCAATTTAATTTACCACAGGTGGACTCCAATCAAGTTGTAGAAACATCAAGGATGATCAATGGAAACAGGATGCACCGGAGCTCAATTTAGTCTCAACGCTATTTTTAATACATTTGCTACAATAAACAGTTAACTTCATTATGGGGTATTGTATGTAGATTGCTGAGTATTTTTATTTAATAGATTTTAGAATAAGGCTGTAATGTAACACAATGTGAAAAAAGTTTAGGGGTCTGAATACATTCCGAAAGCGTGTTCAAATCAAATTGGTCACATACACATTTAGCAGATGTTATTGCGGGTGTAGCGAAATTTAGATTTTCCCTCATTCTCAGTCAGCATTATAACCACCTGATATGATCTGACAGTGTCCTGTCATCACTACTCATTATAATGGTTATTTTGTTTTTGTGTAGCCTACTGATGTTTTGGCCTGGCCACTTAAGGTAAATTGATAATGGTAGTCAGTCTTCAGATGGGGGAAAAAAATCATACAATATTGCCCTCTGCTGGTAGGCTTCAATTTAGGCACATACGAACATAAGCCTAAACTTCTACCCTCCAAGATATTGTATTAATAAATAATGATATAGTATTAAGTAGATGCTTTTGTCCAAAGTGACTTAGACATGTGTGCAAACAGTTATGTCAAAGGTGGCCCCAGCAGTTATTGACCCCATATCGCTTGGCATTGCAAGCACAATGCTCTACTGATTTGAGAAAGTGTACAGATCTTGTTTGTCCTTCCATCAAATTTAACAAGCAAACCCAACTCATCTGATCCAACATAATTTAAAAAATGAAAGAAAGCAAACCTCTGAATAAATAACAAGATAAATAATATTTATTTCCATGTCTTTGTCATATATAAAATTGTGTCCACAATTAATATTAACAATGCAATAACGAGAATCCTTTATTTCTGTGTTGCGAGATTCAGGCTCCAGCAACCTGTGAATGTTTACTATTGGTTGACAGGGAGAAAGGTCCAACAGGAGCAGAGCCACCTCTAGATTGGCGACTACCTCACTGATAATACACACATGGGTGCTTATGTTTCTACAGCACACGATGCCAAAACATTAGCCTGACAGAAACAGATCTGGGACTGCGGTTTGCCAACTCCTATGGCCGTGGTCAATTGGCAAGACCGCACAAACAGATCTGGGACCAGGCTATCCAAGCGTACCATGGTTAGGACCACCTTCCTAATGGTCTGACCCAAATGGCTAACATGCGGTCTCTGGAGCCTGCAGTCACACCAAGCCCTTCAATGTACACACAACTTCATTACCCAGGATTCATCACTGTTCATCGCACTGTCTAAACCAAACAATTAATTTTGAAATTCTCAACAATAATTCTCAAAACCATATTACCATTAGTGAAATAAATTATTTCATCATTATCATAATTATTTTTCTCATCATAACCATGATTCTTGTTGTTTATTTTACACATTGTAATTTCTTTCCCTAAAGTATGACAAAACCCCAGAAACCAAGAAAACAAACAGTAACGATGAATAAACAACCTTTTTCTAGTCTACAAAAAAATGTAGATCATTAGATGCCAAGATGTGCTCAAAGAAAATATGTAATGGTTTCTCGCAGTTGGTTCTCTTGCTGTTAAGTAGGTTTCATTGATGCCATGTAAGTTATCAAAAAGGTCTAATATACTGTATAGAATATTAATTACAGTAACAAGGTATCCATGCAATCTTTTTTTCTTTTACAGAGTTCAAGGATTCAGTAGTAAATAACAAGGTACTGTACAAACCCACATCACTGCTGGACAGCCTGAGTGCCAGCATGCTATATCGCCATCATGATCTGAGGCTGAGAACCAGCTAGGAAGCGCACCGGGGGTCCTGAAGCCTTCTGCCACTGTTAGGCTATAGAACAGGTAGAGCTACTGTATTGGCCTGGTAGTAATCTCAGAATCAAAAGTTGTGCTGGTTAGCTAACAAGAGTACCATGGTAGATATTCATTAAAGAGCAATAGAAAGGCCAAGATCTCTCCTTTCTGTCAAGGTGTTAGGTCAGTGGTTCCAGATAACTGGTCGTCCAATGTTTACCTTAAGTGCCAGTCACAACTGTTTGCATATCACAACTACAGTATATGCAGTTCCTTGATGAAAATCAAAATGGACTTTGGTCATACTGCTTTGGTGCTCTCACCCAAGCAGACTTAGAAAGTGTCAGAAGGCTTAACAAGCACATAACACTACTAGACCCAATCCCAAAATCGACCCCTATGCCCTACACATTTGTGGAGATCTGACTGGATGACAGGTGTAAGCAATATGGTAATAGCTCCACCTTGCCCTCTGATAGGCTAGGTGGAAGTTTCACTACATTGTTTATATCAATCCAATCCCTCAGATCTGTGCTTAGGGGTCAATTTGTGATTGAGCCCTTGTGTTTCTGCTTCCCTCCAGCTAATCCACTGGCCCCAGCCCGCAGAGCACAATGGCTCCACAGCAAACCCCAAAACAAGAGCTAAAGCAACAATCCAAAATTCATTCATTCAGTCAAATACATTATTATTACTTATTTTAAAAACAATAGCCAATAGTTAACCTGTAATGCAAAGAGCACTGGCGGTAGCGTGGAGAACCCAGGGAGCAGCACAACAATAAGGGGAAAGAGCTTGTATTAAGCTTGTCTAACTGGACATGCACTATTGATAGTGATGGTGTGTTATTATTATTATTTATTCAATAAGATGAAAACTAAGTAACAAGGGATGAAATGATCTTACTGCACAGAACTAAAAGGGCTAGAGAGGGTTCACGTGGTAAACCAGGGTTCGTGGGAGTGGCCTGGGAGTAGAGTGGGAAGGTATGGGAAATAGGCTGGCACAAAAATACATTCATTATTTGACCCTACTAGGTCCAAGTCGACATACAGCATGTTGGGAGTGTTAAAGTCTTGATTTGATTGATATGTGCTGGGAGAGACAAAGGTCTCCGACTGATGAAGTCTGGCCAATTTAGCTGCCTTGCTTGCCAATTCTCCTTCTCACCCTCCTAAGCATCCTTTCCAAAGTATAAGTATATTTTGTGTATCTACTCTGTGGTAGTAGTACTCCGCAACTACAATTGTGATTTAGGAACAGCGTTCTTGTGGTATGGAGATGAGGGGAGGGGAGGGATGCGCAACACTGAAGGTTGATTGTGAGGCTGGATGGGTTTATCAGAATAGTCTGGGCAAAGTGGGTGTAGTCATCATTTCACATTTAATCTTGGTTGCCATGTCTCTGGAATGACTCCGGCTCCCCAGTAAGAACTAAAGAAAGCGGCCAAGCAGCAAAAAGCTATTCACACATTCAGGACAGAGAGGCACACGCCTCCACACACCACACTGCACCGCCCAAGCCCGGATGAGTCAGAATCCAGGGCCAATGCTGCCTACCTGCTTCCTAAACAGAGAATGAAAGAGCAAGAAGAGAAAGGTCGATGGGAGAGAGGAGAGCTAAAGAGCAGAAATCAGCTCAATATACAGCAAACAGAGGTCCATGTGGAGAGAAAGGGAAGTAGAGGAACGTGGTGGTATACTGTAGCCAGAGGCGCATGAAGTTGTGATGCGATGGTCTGATGGCCACTACTATGAGCCAGACAGTGGTCCAGACAACTTCTCCAACATTGTGGATCTGGATGACAGAAGCCTTGGCAGACAGAGGGGTTCCTAAGGGGTGGGATGGATACATGGGTACTGGGCAGCACCTTAGGCCAAGCAATGTGGTTCCTCTAGCTGCCAGTTACTAGCATCTTCACCAGTTAGCATGCCAGGCTCTGTCGGTTGTTGGTACCATCAAGACTATGTAGTCTCTGCCAGGGTATACCCCTCTCTCTCTATGCTGCACCAGCTCCCTCTCCCCGCAGACACACAACAATCCCCCAGCTGATTGACCCCTCTCCTCCTAAACCTCTCCCTCCACGGTCCACCTATTGCATGTTACTGTACAGAGTCAAAAGCGATGAGCTGAAAGTTTTAAAAAGCAACAGGAGTCCTGGATGTGTTTTGCAGTTTGTCGTCACGCTTTCCTGGGCCTACGTGAACATGGGCATGCATTCGTTCGTTGGTTCATATACAAACACACTAACTCGTTCATTCACTCTCACACATGTACACCATCGCACGCTCGCATACAAACATGCGCACACACTCGCACAGATGTACTCTCGGTCTCATGCATGCCCTGCTCGTTTTCTAGTGGAGGTTGAGCATGCAGGACTGGGGGGAATGAGGGAATGGAGGAGAGGGGCATTTCTTTAAAAAGGAAAGGTGTGTGTGTGGGGGGTGGGGGTCTTAATATTTCAGCTGCCTCTTCCTGTACTTCTTGTCCTCGTTGTCTATTGGGGAGAAAAACAAAACGTTTTAAAATTAACGTCTACATGCATAGAGCTTAACCATGAGGCATAAAAAGTCATTCATGAGAAGGGTAAACTGAAAAGTCCAAATCTAGCACGTTTTAGCTACAATATACAGGTTTCAAAGAGGTGCAAGGAGGAGGCATGGGAGAGATGGGAGAAAAGGAAAGAAGCAATGAGAAAAACCCAAATTATAAAGTACCTTTTACAGAAGGCGAGAGGAGACAAAGTTTAGGCTGAATAAGGAATGCAGAAAAAGAGAGGAACGTCACTTTTGGGGGGTTTCCAAAGCAAGCTCCAGAAGAAATGCTATCCCTAACCCATTTTCTTACCAAAGTCAATCAGAAATCTCTAGGGAAAACCAAACAGTCACATGTAGCGCATTCAGAAAGAATTCAGACCCCTTGACTTTTTCCACATTTTGTTACGTTACAGGCTTATTCTAAAATGTATTAAAATCTTTTTTTTCCCTCATCAATTTACACACAATACCCCATCGTGACAAAGCAAGAACCAGTATTTATACATTTTAGCAAAATTAAACAAAATACAAAAAACTGAAATATCACATAAGTATTCAAACCCTTTACTCAGAACTTTGTTTGAAGCACCTTTGGCAGCGATTACAGCCTTGAGTCTTCTTGGGTATAACGCTTGGCACACCTGTATTTGGGGAGTTTCTCCCATTCTTCTCTGCAGATCCTCTCAAGCGCTGTTAGCTTGGGTGGGGAGCCTCACTGCACAGCTATTTTCAGGTCTCTCCAGAGATGTTTGATCGGGTTCAAGTCCAGGCTCTGGCTGGGCCACTCAAGGACATTCAGTGACTTGTCCCGAAGCCACTCCTGCGTTGCCTTGGCTGTGTGCGTAGGATCATTGTCCTGTTAGAAGGTGAAGCTTCGCCCCAGTCTGAGGTTCTGAGCGCTCTGGAACAGGTTCTCATCTCTCTGTACTTTGCTCCGTTCCGCTTTCCCTTGATCCTGACCAGTCTCCCAGTCCCTGCCACTGAAAAACATCCCTACAACAGGATGCTGCCACCACTTTAATAATAATAATAATAAAAAATAAAATAATATGCCATTTAGCAGACGCTTTTATCCAAAGCGACTTACAGTCATGTGTGCATACATTCTACGTATGGGTGGTCCCGGGAATCGAACCCACTACCCTGGCGTTACAAGCGCCATGCTCTACCAACTGAGCTACAGAAGGACCACTTTGCTTCACCGTAGGGATGGTGCCAGGTTTCCTCCAGACGCGACACTTGGCATTCAGGCCAAAGAGTTCAATCTTTGTTTCATCAGACCAGAGAATCTTGTTTCTCATGGTCTGAGAGTCCATTAGGTGCCTTTTAGCAAACTCAAAGCGTACTGTCAGGTGCCTTTTACTGAGGAGTGGCTTCCATCTGGCCACAATACCATAAAAGGCCTGATTGGTAGAGTGCTGCAGAGATGATTGTCCTTCCGGAAGATTCTCCCATCTCCACAGAAGAACTGTCAGTGACCATCGGGTTCTTGGTCACCTCCCTGATCAAGGCTCTTCTCCCTCGATTGCTCAGCTTGGCCGGGCGGCCAGCTCTAGGAAATGTCTTGGTGGTTCCAAACTTCTTCCATTTAAGAGTGATGGAGGCCACTGTGTTCTTGGACCTTCAACACTGCAAATAAATGTTGGTACCTTTCCCCAGATCTGTGCCTCGATACAATCCCATCTCAGGCTTCTATGGAAGTAATTTTCGACCTCATGGCTTGATTTTTGCTCTGACATGCACTGTCAACTGTGGAAGCTTATATAGACAGGTGTGTGCCTTTCTAAATCATGCCCAATCAATTGAATTTACCACAGGTGGACTCCAATCAAGTTATAGAAACATCAAGGATTATAAATGGAAACAGGTTGCATCTGAGCTCAATTTCAAGTCTCATAGCAAAGGGTCTGAATATTTTTGTAAATAATGTTTTTTATTTGCTAAAATTTATAAAAACCTGTTTTCGCTTTATCATTATATATGTGTAGATTGAGGAATTTATTTGATTTTAGAATAAGGCTGTAACGTAACACAATGTGGAAAAAGTCAAGGGATCGGAAAACTTTCCGAATGCACTGTATTTCCTGTTTTTTAACAGGAAGCTACTTTTAGAAACTGAGTCATACCGTCTAAGTGATTGCGGGAGATGTACTTGAGGGCCTCATCCAAAAGGATGACGGGGATGGAGATCTTTAGGACCACAATCCACTGGCACCAGGACAGAGGGGTCACTTGGAAGATCAGCTGGAGAGCAGAGAAAAGAGGTAGACCAGGTCAGAGAGAGGGATACACTAGAAAGCAAACTATTGCTGACGGACAGACAGAACATATGTATATGCTGTACTCACAGGCAGGGGCTCGACGTAGAGGATGAGGAAGTGGAGGGACAGGGAGAGGACTATGGCCCCCAGCAGCCAGAAGTTCACCCAGGGAGGCATCCTGATCAGGGACTGGTTCTCAGACAGACTAGAGGCAGGAGGAGAAGCCACATTAGAAAAAAAACACAAAATCTGTAATTACTGTATTCATAGACAACTACTGGACCCAAAACATGGTCTACAGGACCATTATTACGATGCAGATGTATGAGGTCTGGGCCCGTATCCACAAAGCGTCTCAGAGTAGGTGTGCTGATTTAGGATATAATATCGTATTCATTATGATCTGAAAGGTGAAACTGATCCAATTGGCTCATTCATCACCCCCCCCCCCCTCTCCCCTGTAACTATTCCCCAGGTCGTTGCTGCAAATTAGAACTTGTTCAGTCAACTTACCTGGTAAAATAATGGATAAATAAAAATAAAAATCCTAGATCAACACTCCAACTCAGTCTTTGTGGGTAAAGTCCCTGATTTACTACAGTAGTCTATACTCAAATGACTGGCCTAATAAAACTAATACAACTCTCAGAATCAGGGTGACATAGCAGAAGGCCAAAACATGGAAAGTATTCAGAGCGCTGGACTTATTCCACATTTTGTTACGTTACAGCCTTATTCTAAGATGTATTTTTTCCTCAAATCTACACACAATACTCAATAATGACAAAGCGAAAACAGCTTTTTAGAATGTTTTGCACATTTATTAAAAATAACCTTACTTACATAAGTACTGCGACCCTTTGCTATGAGACTCAAAATTGAGCTGAGGTGCATTATGTTTCCATTGATCATCCTTGAGATGGTTCTACAACGTGATAAGAGTCCACCTGTGCTAATTTCAAATGATTGGACATGATTTGGAAAGGCACACAGACCTGTCAACACAAGGTCCCACAGTTGACAGTGCATGTGAGGTCGAAGGAATTGTCCGTAGCGCTACGAGACAGGATTGTGTCGAGGCACAGATCTGGGGAAGGGTACCAAAATATTTCTGCAGCATTGAAGGTCCAAGAATACAGTGGCCTCCCTCACTCTTAAATGGAAGAAGTTTGGAACCACCAAGACATTTCCTAGAGCTGGCCGCCCGGCCAAGCTGAGCAATCGAGGGAGAAGGGCCTTGGTCAGGGAGGTGACCAAGAATCCGATGTTCACTCTGACAGAGCTCTGGAGTTCCTTTGTGGAGATGGGAGAAACTTCCAGAAGGACAATCATGTCTGCAGCACTCCACCAATCAGGCCTTTATGGTAGAGAGGCCAGACGGTAGTCACTCCTCAGTAAAAGGCACATGACAGCGTGCTTGGAGTTTGCCAAAAGGCACCTAAAGGACTGACCATGAGAAACAAGAATCTCTGGTCTGACTGCCAAGCGTCACGTCTGGAGGAAACCTGCCACCATCCCTACGGTGAAGCATGGGGGTGGCAGCATCATGCTGTGGAGATGTTTTTCAGCGGCAGAGACTAGTCAGGATCGAGGGAAAGATGAACGGACTAAAGTACAGAGAGATCCTTGACGAAAACCTGCTCCAGAGCGCTCAGGACCTCAGACTGGCGTGAAGATTCACCTTCCAACAGGACGATGACCCTAAGCACACAGCCAAAACAACGAAGGAATGGCTTCGGGACAACTCTCTGAACATCCTTGTGTGGCCCAGCCAGAGCCCGGACTTGAACCCGATCAAACATCTCTGCAGAGACCTGAAAATAGCTGTGCAGCAACACTCCCCATCCAACCTGACACAGATGAGAGGATCTACAGAGAAGAATGGGAGAAGCTCCCCAAATAGAGGTGTGGCAAGCTTGTAGCGTCATACCCAAGAAGTCTCGAGGCTATAATCGCTGCCAAAGGTACTAAAACAAAATAGAGTAAAAGGTCTGAATACTTTCTGAAAATCAATTCATTATGTCATTATGGGGTATGGTGTATAGATTGATGAGGGGGGAAAAATGTAATCCATTTTAGAATAAGGCTGTAACGTTACAAAACGTGACATTTTCTGGATTGACTGACATTCATGTCTTAAAGGATGGACTGTCATTTCTCTTTGCTTATTTGAGCTGTTCTTGCCATAATATGGACTTGCTCTTTTACCAAATAGGGCCATCTTCTGTATAACACCCTTACACTAACACAACTGATTGGCTCCAATGCATTAACGAAAGCAATTCCACAAATTCACTTTTAACAAGGAACACCTGTTAATTGAAATGCATTCCAGGTGACTACCTCATGAAGCTGGTTGAAAGAATGTCAAGAGTGTGCAAAGCAGTCATCAAGGCAAAGGGTGAGTACTTTGAAGAATCTCAAATATAAAAAATATTTTGATTTGTTTAAGACTTTTTTGGATACTACATGATTCCATATGTGTTATTTCATAGTTTTGATGTCTTCACTATTACTCTACAGTGTAGAAAATAGTACAAATAAAGAAAAACCCTTGAATTAGCAAGTGTCCAAACTTTTGACTAGGACTGTATATGTAAGAGGACGATATGCTTCTTTTGAGCCTAAAATGAAGAAAATCTGCCCAACATTTTAGGCGTAGACCCTTCTATATATATACACACACACGTTTATTGTGTATACACACACACACACATCATTTAGCAGATGCTTTTATCCAAAAATACTTACTGTCATGCGTACATACATTTAACGTACCGTAATTGCTGGACTATTTTTTTATTTATTTTTTATTTCACCTTTATTTAACCAGGTAGGCTAGTTGAGAACAAGTTCTCATTTGCAACTGCGACCTGGCCAAGATAAAGCATAGCAGTGTGAACAGACAACAGAGTTACACATGGAGTAAACAATTAACAAGTCAATAACACAGTAGAAAAAAGGAAAGTCTATATACAATGTGGGCAAAAGGCATGAGGAGGTAGGCGAATAATTACAATTTTGCAGATTAACACTGGAGTGATAAATGATCAGATGGTCATGTACAGGTAGAGATATTGGTGTGCAAAAGAGCAGAAAAGTAAATAAATAAAAACAGTGTGGGGATGAGGTAGGTGAAAATGGGTGGGCTATTTACCAATAGACTATGTACAGCTGCAGCGATCGGTTAGCTGCTCAGATAGCTGATGTTTGAAGTTGGTGAGGGAGATAAAAGTCTCCAACTTCAGCGATTTTAGCAATTCGTTCCAGTCACAGGCAGCAAAGTACTGGAACGAAAGGCGGCCAAATGAGGTGTTGGCTTTAGGGATGATCAGTGAGATAGACCTGCTGGAGCAGGTGCTACGGATGGGTGTTGCCATCGTGACCAGTGAACTGAGATAAGGCGGAGCTTTACCTAGCATGGACTTGTAGATGACCTGGAGCCAGTGGGTCTGGCGACGAATATGTAGCGAGGGCCAGCCGACTAGAGCATACAAGTCGCAGTGGTGGGTGGTATAAGGTGCTTTAGTGACAAAACGGATGGCACTGTGATAAACTGCATCCAGTTTGCTGAGTGGAGTGTTGGAAGCAATTTTGTAGATGACATCGCCGAAGTCGAGGATCGGTAGGATAGTCAGTTTTAAAAGGGTAAGCTTGGCGGTGTGAGTGAAGGAGGCTTTGTTGCGGAATAGAAAGCCGACTCTTGATTTGATTTTCGATTGGAGATGTTTGATGAGTCTGGAAGGAGAGTTTGCAGTCTAGCCAGACACCTAGGTACTTATAGATGTCCACATATTCAAGGTCGGAACCATCCAGGGTGGTGATGCTAGTCGGGCATGCGGGTGCAGGCAGCGATCGGTTGAAATCATGCATTTGGTTTTACTAGCGTTTAAGAGCAGTTGGAGGCCACGGAAGGAGTGTTGTATGGCATTGAAGCTATTAAGCGCACCTGAATATAAACCGCACCCACTAAATGATTAAAAAATATGTATTTTGTACATAAATAAGCCGTACATGTCTATAAGCCGCAGGTGCCTACCGGTACATTGAAACAAATTAACTTTACACAGCCTTTAAACGAAATACGGCTTGTAACAAAAATAAATAGGCTTTAACGAAACACGGCTTGTAACAAAAATTAAAACAGTAGCCTACCAAGCCTCCTCCTGTGCACTGAAACCACTGAAGTCATCTCCTTCGGTGTCGGAGTTGAATAGCCTCAGAATTGCTTCATCCGATGTTGGATCGTTTTCATTGTCGCTCTCGTCACTTTCATCCGGAGGCAAATACCCCGCTGAGCTCATGCTGCCCCTTCAACACGCAGCAGTCCAGCCTTTCGAAACCCGTTGATGATAGTGGATTTTTTGACAATGCTCCACACTGTCAGGACCCACTGGCAGACTTGACCATAAGTTGCTCTTCGCATGCGGCCCGTTTTAGTGAAGGATTTCTCCCCACTTGTCATCCAAGCCTCCCACTGAACACGGAGCGCCACATTAAATGCACGATTTACACTGATTTCGGGTGGCTGCAAATACTTTGGGCCATCTGCTTTTCTTCCCTCTGAAAGGTTTGTTGTCTTTTTGCACTGAGTCAGTTCCTCACGCTGCAGTTTCCAACGTCTTATAATCGACTCATTAAGGCCAAGCTCCCATGCAGCAGCTCTATTTCCTTTTCCAACAGCCAGATCGATCGCCTTCAACTTGAAAGCTGCATCATATGCATTTCTCCGTGTCTTTGCCATGATGAGGGTGACAAAATTACGACCGTAATCAGAATGATGGGAAGTTTGAGCGCGCTCGATTTACGTCACATTATGTGACGGTGCTCAGTTTTTTGGCGGCATGAATCTTGCGAAAGCGGGAAAAATCCATAAATTAGCTGCGTCATTGTATAAACCGCAGGGTTCAAAGTGTGGGAATAAAGTACCGGTTTATAGTCCAGCAATTACGGTACGTGTAGTCCCGGGAATTGAACCAACTATCCTGGCACTGCAAGTGCCATGCTCTATCAACTGTGCTACAGAGGACCACCAGATATGGACCAAAATATATTCATGTATAATCATATAGTTCTGTTGCCCTCCCAAGTACAACATGCTGCTGACTGACCTGTTGAGGGAGTTGAACATCTCTATGGTGACCAGCACAGAGAGGGCCATGGTGGTAGGGTAGCGGGACTCAAACACCTCACAGTTGATACCCTGGAACATGGGGTTGTCCTCTGAGCACTGCATAAAGTGTCTCTGTGAAGAGAGGACAGAAGTTAGGTAAGCAGGCTTCACAGCATATAACCAACATGGGGTTGACCTGCATACACTGATTGGGTCTCTGTGGAGAGGTAGAGGAGAGTGGTGAGGTAGGCTTTACAACAGACAAAATAGCACCATGGAATGGGCTTTGTGTTGCACTATTCAACTTAATTCTCTTCCATTCCATCTAGATACAGTCATTGCACATTGGAGTATTATTCCAAAGTTTCTTACACGGCATTAGATGACCAAGACTGACTTCAAGCAAGTCAACGACCAGAACACTCGAAGCACTGTGCGCACTTGTGCACAGGAAGTGACCTAACCTTGCGACCTGCTGTGTTGGGTCCCAGATTTGATCTGATACTGCAGCAGCTGCAGGAAAACCTTGACTCAGCTCCTCCTCTGTTCCCCCTTTCCCTCTGACATTTTCCCTTCTGGGGACCCTTGGACTCAGTTCACTCTTCCCTCCCTCCTCTGTTCACTCTCTTTCTCTAACATTCCTATTTCCATCAGACCACATGTGTCTTATTCTCCACCAGTGAACTCTCTATTTTCTCTGAATTCTATTTCTGTCTCCTTGTATGATCCCAGAGATTGTCGTCATGGCAAATAGCTGATGGGGTTAACCATAAGAACAACCAAATATAGCCCAGAACTGTACTAAGTGATTAAGAACCATCCTCTGGGGATGGATGCTATTGAAAACACATAAACAAGAGGTGTTTGAAAAGTTACTGGTTTTCCTGAGAAGAATATCCATTTCTAGAGGCAGCAGAGAAAAGGGGTTGACCTAGGTCCTATTTATTAGGACACACTGTAGCAAAAATGGTTTTTAACTAACCGGACATGTTCAAGCAGTCCCTCCTTGTTTTAGTCGGTTTTCTTCCACCCGGTGGCTAATGAATAGGACCCTAATGAAGTCATTGGAATGGTGTGTTTGTTTCCACTCACCAGCTGGTAGAAGGTCACATTAGGGCCTTCCTCATCAAACAGGTACCACCAGGTGGCAGCACCCACCGTGCCCAGACCAACATACCCTGCAGGAACACACAGAGACAGTCAGGCAAGAAGTCAGAATCCAAGCAACCGTGAGAGCCAGGTCGATCACGTTTTAACCCCCCATGTTAGGAATGAAAGTCACATTAGGGTAGTCTCCAACTAGCTAGCGTGACACATTGATTATGACTTGCGAGACTACATGAGAGACAAAAAGAATGAATGAGCAACTCTTGATGTATTATAACCAGTGTCCAGTAGACCAGACAGTGTCTCACCTCCAATGGCCAGATATCTGAAGAACAGCCATCCAGAGATGAGGGGCTCCTTGGGGTTGCGGGGTGGTTTGTCCATGATGTCCAGGTCTGGGGGGTTGAAACCCAGGGCAGTCGCAGGGAGACCATCTGTCACCAAGTTGACCCACAGCAACTGTACCGGGATCAGAGCCTCAGGCAGACCCAAGATGGCCGTCAGGAAGATGCTTCAGAGAGAGTAAACACACATCAGAAATACAAAGAAAACAACGATAGTCAGCATTCTTGACATAGGAAAATGTGTGATTTTGTGTGCAGTGCATGCATCTCTGCTTACCAGACGACCTCGCCGACGTTTGAGGAGATGAGGTATCGTATGAACTGTTTCATGTTGTTGTAGATGGCCCTGCCCTCCTCCACAGCCGCCACGATGGTAGAGAAGTTATCATCAGACAGAACCATCTCAGAGGCCGACTTAGCCACAGCCGTGCCCGAGCCCATGGCAATGCCAATCTCTGCCTTCTTCAGGGCTGGCGCATCGTTCACCCCATCACCAGTCTGTGGAGGAAAGCAAAAGTATTTCATTATTTAATAGGGTGTTAGACATGCGATGGGAAAACTTGATAGTTCGCAGAACTCTTCATTGTCAAGCCAAGTCAGAATAGATTGGCCCATAAGTGAGTTATTCAAAGAATTAGATCTAACATTTGATCTATTTATTCATTGATTTATTTGCACACAAATGAAGTAAACTCAACATCAATCAAGACCTAGTCAAAATTATACTGAAATGAGGCACTGAGCTCCCAGGCAGTTGAATGAGACAAATGGATGGAGCTGTGCATTAACCCTCTCCTCACCATGGCAGTGATCTCATCAAACGACTGCAGGTAGCCCACGATCTTAGACTTGTGGGCTGGCTCCACACGGGCAAAGCACCGTGCCCGCTTTACAGCGTCTCTCTGGGACTCTATGGGTAGGTCGTCAAACTCCCTGCCGGTGTAGGCCTTGCCCACCACATCCTCATCCTCGCCGAAGATACCGATGCGTCGGCAGATGGCCACAGCCGTGCCCTTGTTGTCCCCGGTGATCATGATGACACGGATGCCCGCCTCGGCGCAGAGCTGGATAGCACCAATCACCTCCTTCCTGGGCGGGTCCAGCATGCCCACGCAGCCAACGAACGTTAGGCCCGTCTGGAGAGAGCAAGGAGAGGATGCAGAGAAAAGAGGAGGAGAAGAGGGGTAGGAGGCAGGTAGAGGATGAGGGAATGTCGAAGACAGAATGTGAGCACCAGATAGATGAATGAGCAGCACCCAGTCAAGCATCAGAATACAACCTGGATGTAGCTCAAGCTAAAGGATAAAGGGTGTCAGAGTAGGGGGAGCGCACCACATAAATACAATGATAATGATCATAATTTGTAAGGTGGACGATCTCTCCTTACATAGGACATGTCTATAAAAACAAAACAAATAACTCTCCCTGCCCAGTTCTGTCCATGCCCCGTCTCTGACATAGCAAACAGAAACCTACAAACACTAAGGTTTTCCATCTCTCTCTTGTACCTCATACTCAGCGAACTTAGTGGCGTTCTCCAGATCCATGTCTTCCCGTTTTGGTGGTAAATCCCGTGTGGCCATGCCCAGGCATCTCAGTGTGTCCCTGCCAGTGCCCCAGTCCCTGATCAGGGAGGTCAGCTGCTCTCTCAGGGGCATGGTCAGCGCCACCTTCCCTGTGCCAACACGCAGGTACTGGCAACGCTCCATCACACTCTCTGGGGCACCCTGTGAGATTGGAGTGGAGAGGTTGTGTGTGTGTGTGTGTGTGTGTGTGTGTGTGTGTGTGTGTGTGTGTAGGGAGAGGGTACAGGGGTCAAAGGACACACAAGGTTAAAAAAAAAAATGACAGCAAAACAAGTTGGACATCCAAGCTCCTAATCACTCTGGCTTACAGAGAAAATGTATTATTAAAGCATGTGAGAGATCTGTTGACTGAGGGGTTTGTGTGTGTGTACCTTGATGAACATCTTGCTCCCAGAGCCTGGTTTACTAGTGGGGTTACAGTACACAGACATGGACTTGCGGTCGCGAGAGAACTCTAAAGTAAACTCTTTCTTCATCAGCTGCCTGATGACCTGGTGAGAGAGAGAGACACAACAAGAGAGAGAGAAGAAAAGAAGAGAGCAAAAGAGAGAATGAGAGAGACCGGGTGTTTATTCCAGACAGGCATGTTTGTGGGCAGCGGTCATCCTCTCAGTACCAGGTGGGGGACTGGGAGGCTCGACTCTGCCTCGGCTGTGTTGTTGTTTTGATGGAGGGGGCTCTAATGGGCCAGGTGTGGGACTGAGACTGGGAGGCTTCTCTTTGGCTGTGATGCTAACATGATGGATGAGACACTCCAGCATCCTATCTATTCTGGACTGGGACTGAGAGGCTGTGTTGTGTTTGTGATGGAAGGGGCTTTATCAGACTATGGCCCGTATCCACACAGCCTTTCAGAGTAGACCTGCTGATCGATGATCAGTTTAGCCTTTTACATCATAATGAATAAGATTATATGGACAGATCCTAGATTTTTGTATTTAACCTTTATTTAGATCAGCACTCCTGATTTGTGGATCTGGGCCCAGATGGGTGACAGAGGTTTGGCTGTGTTTTTGACACTGGGTGGATGGTACTCTAACATCCTGTTTGGGCTCAGAGTCAGCCAAAGGCACCAGACACAACTGAGCAAGTCTGTATATGAAGGGCCAGGATCAATCTGGGCCAGACAGGACCCTCTGTCTATGTGAGTTCTAGTGCCAAACAGGTGGTCCATGTTGATTTTACAAGGGACACAGACCATTTAGTGGGTGCAACTCAACTTGGCCTTAAGGCATAAACTTGTAATGAAGTGCAAGGTTAACATAGAACGTATACAGCCCTGCGTTCACATCCTTAAAAATCAGCAAAATGTCTGACTAACATGCATCATACTGATCAAGCTGTAAATAATCAGAAATGGTTGGTTAGGTTTGCATTGTCATTCATTTGTGGATGCTGAGACTCATTTCCCCTCGCTTTCCATTTCCTAGTGTATAGTTATGAAGTACCACTAGGAGTCACCCTCGTTCCAGTTCCCATGAGCTCTCCCCCTCTCAGCTCAGACATCTCTGACGTGGAGACATGATGCCAGGGGCCTCCATAGACACTTCACAGATGTCCTCACAGACAGAGAGCCACTGAGCCAAAAGACCCCTCTTCCCATCATTAAGCCACTGAGACACTGAGCCCATATTAAGCCAAAATCCCTCTCTTCCTCCCGTCGTAAAACAAAAGACAAGGAACGTGAGCCAAGTCGGTCTAGTGACGGCAGAGGAGGAAGCTAAACATCGTCTTACACACTTCACCGACAACTAGTGCATTAGTAGGAAACGACATCCTATTTATTTTCTGTTCAAAGCCCTTAACAGAGGGCTGGAAAGTTTAGCTAACCTCTTCATAAACTCCCTGGCTTGTCTAAATATTATCATCTCTAGCCTCTGAGGACGACTTGTGTCAGTGACAGGGTTTTTTCTTGTCGTGGGACTGTTGGGAATTTTAAAATGGTACTTTATCTGGAGTTCAGTGGAAACACAAGGAACCGCTGGTCATTGACAAGAGCACAGGGAGTTAGACTCTCTCTCACGCCTACCTGTCACGGGTCATTCAACTCTCTCTCACGCCTACCTGTCACGGGTCATTCAACTCTCTCTCACGCCTACCTGTCACGGGTCATTCAACTCTCTCTCACGCCTACCTGTCACGGGTCATTCAACTCTCTCTCACGCCTACCTGTCACGGGTCATTCAACTCTCTCTCACGCCTACCTGTCACGGGTCATTCAACTCTCTCTCACGCCTACCTGTCACGGGTCATTCACAAAGACCGAGAGAAGAGTCACACGAGGAAAGGCGTCATTCGCACAGATGGAAGCTCAGAGCCCATCATTGGGAATTCACCACAGGGCAGTTAGGTCAGTTGGTAGCACTTTACAATAACTCCACATAAAGAATATATAATGGGTTAGTTCATTTATTAATAATTCATAAGACGTTTAATACAATTGACTAATCTTTAGTTAAGACTGCATCGTCTCAAGTGTGGGCTATTTATACTTTATAAATGTTTTAAGTGACCACTATTTTCTGTGTGCGTGCGCATCTTTGTTGTCATTCATGCATTCGGCATAATGTAAAACCTAGTTTGTATACCTAGCCAAGTCTAAGAAGATATTTGCAAGCCTGTCTTAATCACACAGCTAAATTTAAATCACGCAACCTTTTAGTTATGGGTTAACCAAGATTATAAACTGGGTGGTTTGAGCCCTGAATGCTGATTGGCTGAATGCCGTGGTATATGACGAAACATTTATTTTTACTGTTCGGAATTACATTTGTAACCAGTTTATAATAGCAATAAGGCACCTCAGCGGATTGTGGTATATGGCCAATATACCTCAGTAAGTGCTGTGTCCAGGCACTCAGTTGTGGTGTATATAAGAACAGCCATACCACACCCCCTCGTGCCTTATTGCTTAATTTGACTGCCCTAAGGAGTGACTGCAATCCACACTGGTTTTTGCAGGAAATTCTCTGCCAAGAAATGCTTGTGTTCACAATATTTTCATAAACATCCTCTGTATTGTGTGCTTATTGTTTAACCATTGATATGTTCTAGGGGCCATTTTGAGACCTTAAGGAGCATCAGGTACTGCTGGAATGTCTACTAATGGCATGTCCATCTTTTTGTGAGAAATCACACTGTTCGCTCAAAACATTTATACAGTATAAATAAAGTATAAATATCCCACACTTTAGAAGAGACCACGCTAAAATACTCAACTAATGATTAGTAAATGGTTTTAAATAACTTATATTAAACATCTTATGAATGATTTGATGAAATCATAATTCAATATGTTAAAAGTGATTGATAAATGTGTGAATAACTAGGTTACTAAATGTACAAATGTGGGAGTAATTATTCATTTATGAATATGCTATTCACTTAGCCATTATGAACGCTTTTTTACTTGGTGTTATTATAAAGTGCTACCCGAGAATCTGTATTCTCACACATTCTCTCTCAGGGAGTACGAACACCCTTAGTGCAGGCCAGCCGGTTACCAATGCAATTCGGACTACTGATGGAGCAATCACTGGTTTCATTAAATAATCAATTTTATGCGAGAAACCCATTTAAGTGCTAAACTAGGAGCTGAGGTGATCTTAGTGGAGATCATTGTCCGATGCGTTGAAAGCCAATAGGTACATGCCCTCATTACCTTGTTGAAACTTGTTGTCCAAGTTCAGTTTAATCACTGTGTTCAGGACAATATGTTAGATACATAATTAAATATGTATATGAATATGCGAGCAGTATGAAGATGGCCTAATATACACGACATGCATGGATAGATGTGTTGTATACATTCCATCCACAATCCCTCCCCACTTCCCCCAGTGTTTTCCCTAGCTGCTTACTGCGTTGCACGCTCCGGCGCGCTCCACCTTGCTGAGGCCTGACATGTCTGTCTTGAACACATTCATCTTCTCCACCAGGGTAGTGAGGGCGGTCTCTGTCGCCTCACCCACCTTCTCATACACTCCTTTGGCCTAGGAGAGGGGAGAGGATTGGTTAGTCAAAAGCACGGAGAAACTCTGTCCGTGTTCGAATACCCTCATTTGAATTGTAAATTGTAGGCATTTTGGGTATGCGAAAATAGAGAATTGAGTATGCTTTAAAATGCCAGGATAAACTAAATTTGGGCTTATCATCTAGTAGAGTTGTCTGCACCCTATTAAGGAGGAGAATCTTTGAGACCCACGTGTCTGACAACAGCTGATAAAAATCACAAGGTGATGATGTGCCATACAAAAATGAATGAATTGCTGGAATCAACGCATTTGTGCATTAAATTACATTCTCAGTATGGATGGGTCCAGTATGTTGATATTTGTTGCTTATTGCATTAGGTGTGACTACTCTGTGCGTTCTAAATAGTATACTGTATGTGGTACAATTAGTACAAAGTATGTAAGACATCTAGGCAAGACAGATTTCGGAAACAGCCACTTGTCACATGTGCCGAATACAACGTGTAGACCTTACAGTGAAATGCTTCAAGAAAGGGTTAATAAAATATTTAGTAAATAATAATAATTTTTTAAATCTAATCAATCACAAAGTAACAAGAACTGTACATAACAATAACGGTGGTGTATACAGGGGGTACCGGTACCGAGTCAGTGTATGGGAGTACAGGTTAATTGAGGTCATTTGTAAAGTGACTACGCATAGACAGCGAGTAGAAGCAGTGTAAAAACAGAAAGGGGGGTTCGTAAATAGTCCGGGTCATCATTTGATTAGTTTAGTTGTTCAGCAGTCTTATTATGGCTTGAGGGTAGAAGCTGTTAAGGAGCTTTATGGTCCTATACTTGGTGCTCCGGTAACGCTTGCCATGCAGCAGCAGAGAGAACTATCTATGACGAGGGTGACTGGAGTCTGACAATTTTTCTGGGCCTTCCTCTGACACTCCTGGATGTCAGGAAGCTTGGCCCCAGTGAAGTACTGGGCCGTACGCACTACCCTCTGTAGTGCCTTCCGGTCAGATGCTGAGCAGTTGCCATACCAACTGGTAATGCAATCATGCTCTCGATGGTGCAGCTTCAAAAACTTTTTGAGGATCTGGGGACCCATATCAAATCTTTTCAGCCTCCTGAGGGGGGAATGGTGTTGTCTTGATGTGTTTGGACCATGATAGTTTGTTGGTGATGTGGACACCAAGGAACTTGAAGCTCTCTACCAGCTCCACTTCAGTCCCGTCGATGTTAATGGGGGTGTGTTCGTCCCTCCTTTTCCTATAGTCCACAATCATCTCCTTTGTCTTGCTCACATTGTTGTCCTGACACCACACTGCCAGGTCTCTGACCTCCTCCCTATAGGCTGTCTTATCGTTGTCGGTGATCAGGCCTACCACTGTCGGGTCATCAGTAAACCCTCCAAGCCCAAATATAAAAAATGATGCTATAAAAAAAAAAAAGGTAAAGTGTGCAGCGCATCAACTCTTCATTTCACGGATTACAGTTTGATCTTCCCTGGAAATATAACGTTTCTTTTGAAAGTAATAAATATATAGAAATTTTTAAAGCATTCATGATTTGCGTAAATGTAATATACTAACTATTACTCTTGTTTAAAATATGAAATGGTATTACATTTGGTGAAGAGCACATTATGACTTGTTTAGGACTCAAAACCTAAAGTTTAGGACTTGAGACTTGACGGTCTTGACTTGGGACTTGAGGGCTAAGACTTGAGACTTACTTGTGACTTGTAAAATAATGACATGGTCCCACCTCTGATAAGCACTGATGTGACGTCTAAAAGTCTGACTAACCAAGGTGTGTGTGTGTGCGCGCGCGCATGTCAATTAGTGAGTGCATTCTCTCAGTAATTCACATCAACCTTCTCTAGTTCTCATTAGATGACTTGAGTCATAGTGAGTGAGTGGTGTGGTTTCATAGCTGGCTGACCTGACCGGCCAGGTAATGTCATCTGTAGCTCAGTTGATAGAGCATGGCGCTTGCAATGCCAAGATAGTCGGTTTGATTCCCGGGACCAACCATACGTAAAATGAATGCAATAGCTTTCATTATTATACTGTATATTATTATGACATGAGTAGGTGGAGCCCATCGTGTTTTAATAGGACACAGCCCTGCCCACACTGTACCTGTCTGCCCCACTGAACACCACATGGTAGATAAACCCCCCACTGCCCTCCACCGCCATCAGGGTCCACTAATCTCACACCACTCTGTACACACAGCTGCTCTACCTTTATCGTCCCTTCCCTCCTCCCGCCATCCATTATCTCTAGTTGGGAAAGACACACTTCTACAAAATGGCATTCAGTTCTACAACGAGTCTTTTTGGGAAACAATCACAATTTCCTCTGTGTTTGAATAGCTTGTAATTAAACTGCTGTGTCCTTGGCTTCATTTACACACAGCATGGTTACCATGACACCGTGGTGATGACAGAGGTGAGAAAAGCAATCAGAGAACTAGAGAAACAGAATCACACATCAGAGTAAAATTAGATCAGCTACTGTAGGAGGCTTGGATATGTGTGTGTGTGTCTTCGTTATCATTCATGCATTTGGCATAATGTAATACCTAATCTGTATACTTAGCTAAGTCTATGAAGAAATTTGCAAGCCTGTCTTACTTTCACAAAACCTCTCTTAGAGTAGAGTCTGCTTTGCATGGCAAACCACACACTCATTTGTGTATCACAGAGGTTAGTTCAACTCAACATTAATGATGACATCAGTCAAACCTAGGAGAAGGCAGCAACAGATGTGCAGCCATGTCTACGGCTCAGTGTGTGTGCCACAGCTGCTCAGAGCGAAGGCTTCTTACCACTGAGGAAAACAGGGTGAAAGGACAGGAACAGAAGAGTGCCTTAATGACTCACAAAAACAGTGTGTGTGTGTGTGTGTGTGTGTGTGTGTGTGTGTGTGTGTGTGTGTGTCAGCACTGACCTCATTGTAGTCCAGTGAGGAGTCGTTGCACATGGAACACACAGTGGCCAGCTCCAGTAGTCCATCATAGTCTGCGCACTGGACCACCTTGTCCCCTTTCAACCTGGAAGAGAACGCACACATTTTTTTTTTCTATCCTTGTGGGACCAGACAATTTATTCCCATTCAAAATTATATTTACCTTAACCCCAAACCCCTAAAACTATCCTTCTGGGGGACTTCTGGTCCCCACAAGGTTAGTAACCCCCCCATTTAAAAACACCCAAATGTAGCCTACATTACTTATTTTTTGTTGTTTTTGTGGGGGGGGTGGCTGGGCTATTGAATCTCATTATAGAATATGCATTAAATGCATCCTCCAATTGCAACATCTGCCTATGCCCACACATATTGTCTCAATAATATTTTCTATTTTTAATACCCTCAAATACCAAGATAGGCATTCCTAATTTCAAAATAGGCCACCATCACCTTCAATCGTGAATTATACATCTTTATCACGTTTTACCGGTGAAACGTCCAAACTAACTGCATCTACATGCCAGCCATTTGATCTCAATCGTTTCATAGGAATATGCATTTAGAGCTTGAATCACTGTTCCATGAACAAATTAGAACAGGTGATGTTATAACTATAGCCTAGCCTTGCTGTATTTAGTTTCAATCCAAGCACATTCTGCCTAGTGGCACGCAAGGTTGAGTTTGGGCCACAGGAAAAAAAAGTGTGACTTCAGTTAACCATCCTAAAATCTAATGAGAAATTAGGTGGTGTTTTCGATGCAACAGTGACATTACTATATTTGTTACTGTTATGTAGAATACTAATGAATCATTATGTGGTCTTCTAAGAAATTGATTCAGCTGCTTTGATCTAACTTCACTAAACAAGCACGGTTGTGAGAAGTGGTTGAGCGACACTCCGGTGCACTAAGCCCCTGCTCCCACTGCACCAAACGAGCTAATTGAAGCACACCTAGCCTACTCTTTTGCCAAATGCAAAATTTGGTGATGCAGAAACGAGACCACGTGTGTCTGTTTTATGAAAATCTGGGAATATTTGACCAAGGAAACATTTTTGACTGGTCTAAAACAGTTAAAACAGGATCGAGTGAAGTAGCAGCAAATATGTTGAATGAGCAACTAATGAGCATGGAGAGCCTCAAGTTTGACCAAATTACCGTAGTTCTTTCAGTCTAATACGGCTATTTATTTTGGCCTACTTCTGTAGCGCATCAGAAGCATGCTTTTTGTAAATAGTTAGGACTAACTGTCCTCTCCAATTTTCTGCTGTAATTTAACCAGAAACGATTTGAGAAACCTGATTGGTTGACGATAAGGCTTATGAAATTGGCCAACCTCGCGTCTTGCATTGAGCAGAATATCACCAGTGCCACATCGTTATGATATACATCTTGTCATAAGTGCAACATGACCCCAAGAGATAGGTTGGAATGTCTGACTCTTTTTCTAAATTAGTGGTATTTGAACTTGTTGATCAAATACAGTACATGATTGTTTGATTGCGGAACAAATGGCCAAAATGAGGGAATGTCCACAATCTGAGACAGGTAGTCATCCTAATAACAGGTGACATCAATAAGGGATCATTGCATTCACCTGGTCAGTCTTTGTCAAGGAAAGAGCAGGTGTTCTTAATGGTTTGTATACTCAGTGTACGTCGGCAATGACAGTAATATAAATGACACCCATAACATAGAGCTCCTAGTCAGTTTTAGAATGGGTAACTAGCAATAGGCTGGTGCTAACGCTTTATCATAGTACCAAACTGTCTGTTCAAGCAGTTGGCACACAATTCAGACACTCATCGGCATAGCACAAGACATGCAACCAGAGGTCTCTTCACAGTTCCCTGGTCAAGAACAGAGGCTGGGAAGCACACAGTATTAAATAGAACCATGACTAAATGTAACTGCCACCCCAGGTAACTCAAGCTAGCAATAAAACCAGAAACAAAAACAAGGTTAATAAAATAAAATAAAAAATGGAAACACCTTACGGCATAACGGGGACTGTGGATATATTTTGTACTGTATCATTTCTTGTATTTCGTAGGTGGGTGGCCTTGTACGGGCAGGAGCTCTCTTGTTTATGAAGAGTGGGGCAGAAGCAGGAAATTATGTAGTAGTGTTTTGTATATTATGTTATTATTTTGATGTTTTTTTGTTTCCTGTTCGAACCCCAGGAAGAGTGCAACGGCTAATTGAGATCATGAAAAGTGCGAAATACTACAACACTTAATTTTCATCATGAACCAAATCTATTGGTTTTCTATACAAAGTTTCAAAGGAAATGCTGTGATCTACTAAATAAACAAAATAGACTAGGATTCCGGGTTGGAGCGAGCGGTCGCATTCGCCCTTCGGTCCGCAGGTAGTATTACTTTTCATTACATTTCATTATAGTACAATGGTTTGATTTGTCTAATCTTAGCAATTTCTTCTTAGCTAGCTACATAGCCGTCTTTGTATCAAAGATAATTGCGTAATTATCGTATTTCGTCGTCCTAACGTAGTCTACTGCAGCTAGCCACATAGCTAACGTTCACCGTATAGCAGCACCGTAGAAACTATTACACTCAACTGAACGACTTGATTAGTGTAGTGTTAGCTAGCTACATAGTTGTCTTTGCTGTCTTCGTATCCAAGATAATTGTGTAGTTTAGAGTGTGTAGTCTTAGAGTGATTATCTTAATTTACCGAGGTTAGCTAGCCAGCTATTTGTTGTCCTTAACGTAGGAGACACTGCTAGCTAGCTAACAGCTAACAGCTAGCCAACAACAACCCGGTCGCATTCCGCTTCGCTCCACAGGTAGTATCACATTTTCATTTCATTTCATTACAGCACAACGGTTTGATTTGCTTGATCGTAGCTAGCTACATAGCTAGCTACATAGCCGTCCTTGTATCAAAGACAATTGTGTAGTCTAGAGCGATTTTCTAGGTTAGCTAGCCAGCTATTGTCGTTCTTTTAACGCAACGTAACGTAATCAACACTGCTAGCTAGCCAGCTAGCCCCGAATAGTAGCACTGTAGAAACTATTACACTCAACGGAACGACTTGATTAGTGTAGTGTCAACAACGCAGCCACTGCCAGCTAGCCTACTTCAGCAGTACTGTATCATTTTAATCATTTTAGTCAATAAGATTCTTGCTACGTAAGCTTAACTTTCTGAACATTCGAGACGTGTAGTCCACTTGTCATTCCAATCTCCTTGCATTAGCGTAGCCTCTTCTGTAGCCTGTCAACTATGTGTCTGTCTATCCCTGTTCTCTCCTCTCTGCACAGACCATACAAACGCTCCACACCGCGTGGCCGCGGCCACCTAATCTGGTGGTCCCAGCGCGCACGACCCACGTGGAGTTCCAGGTCTCCGGTAGCCTCTGGAACTGCCGATCTGCGGCCAACAAGGCAGAGTTCATCTCAGCCTATGCCTCCCTCCAGTCCCTCGACTTCTTGGCACTGACGGAAACATGGATCACCACAGATAACACTGCTACTCCTACTGCTCTCTCCTCGTCCGCCCACGTGTTCTCGCACACCCCGAGAGCTTCTGGTCAGCGGGGTGGTGGCACCGGGATCCTCATCTCTCCCAAGTGGTCATTCTCTCTTTCTCCCCTTACCCATCTGTCTATCGCCTCCTTTGAATTCCATGCTGTCACAGTTACCAGCCCTTTCAAGCTTAACATCCTTATCATTTATCGCCCTCCAGGTTCCCTCGGAGAGTTCATCAATGAGCTTGATGCCTTGATAAGCTCCTTTCCTGAGGACGGCTCACCTCTCACAGTTCTGGGCGACTTTAACCTCCCCACGTCTACCTTTGACTCATTCCTCTCTGCCTCCTTCTTTCCACTCCTCTCCTCTTTTGACCTCACCCTCTCACCTTCCCCCTACTCACAAGGCAGGCAATACGCTCGACCTCATCTTTACTAGATGCTGTTCTTCCACTAACCCCATTGCAACTCCCCTCCAAGTCTCCGACCACTACCTTGTATCCTTTTCCCTCTCGCTCTCATCCAACACTTCCCACACTGCCCCTAATCGGATGGTATCGCGCCGTCCCAACCTTCGCTCTCTCTCCCCCGCTACTCTCTCCTCTTCCATCCTATCATCTCTTCCCTCTGCTCAAACCTTCTCCAACCTATCTCCTGATTCTGCCTCCTCAACCCTCCTCTCCTCCCTTTCTGCATCCTTTGACTCTCTATGTCCCCTATCCTCCAGGCCGGCTCGGTCCTACCCTCCCGCTCCGTGGCTCGACGACTCACTGTGAGCTCACAGAACAGGGCTCCGGGCAGCCGAGCAGAAATGGAGGAAAACTCGCCTCCCTGCGGACCTGGCATCCTTTCACTCCCTCCTCTCTACATTTTCCTCCTCTGTCTCTGCTGCTAAAGCCACTTTCTACCACTCTAAATTCCAAGCATCTGCCTCTAACCCTAGGAAGCTCTTTGCCACCTTCTCCTCCCTCCTGAATCCTCCTCCCCCTCCTCCTCCTCCCTCTCTGCAGATGACTTCGTCAACCATTTTGAAAAGAAGGTCGACGACATCCGATCCTCGTTTGCTAAGTCAAACGACACCGCTGGTTCTGCTCACACTGCCCTACCCTGTGCCCTGACCTCTTTCTCCCCTCTCTCTCCAGATGAAATCTCGCGTCTTGTGACGGCCGGCCGCCCAACAACCTGCCCGCTTGACCCTATCCCCTCCTCTCTTCTCCAGACCATTTCCGGAGACCTTCTCCCTTACCTCACCTCGCTCATCAACTCATCCCTGACCGCTGGCTACGTCCCTTCCGTCCTCAAGAGAGCGAGAGTTGCACCCCTTCTGAAAAAACCTACACTCGATCCCTCCGATGTCAACAACTACAGACCAGTATCCCTTCTTTCTTTTCTCTCCAAAACTCTTGAACGTGTTGTCCTTGGCCAGCTCTACCGCTATCTCTCTCAGAATGACCTTCTTGATCCAAATCAGTCAGGTTTCAAGACTAGTCATTCAACTGAGACTGTTCTTCTCTGCATCACGGAGGCGCTCCGCACCGCTAAAGCTAACTCTCTCTCCTCTGCTCTCATCCTTCTAGACCTATCGGCTGCCTTCGATACTGTGAACCATCAGATCCTCCTCTCCACCCTCTCTGAGTTGGGCATCTCCGGCGCGGCCCACGCTTGGATTGCGTCCTACCTGACAGGTCGCTCCTACCAGGTGGCGTGGCGAGAATCTGTCTCCTCACCACGCGCTCTCACCACTGGTGTCCCCCAGGGCTCTGTTCTAGGCCCTCTCCTATTCTCGCTATACACCAAGTCACTTGGCTCTGTCATAACCTCACATGGTCTCTCCTATCATTGCTATGCAGACGACACACAATTAATCTTCTCCTTTCCCCCTTCTGATGACCAGGTGGCGAATCGCATCTCTGCATGTCTGGCAGACATATCAGTGTGGATGACAGATCACCATCTCAAGCTGAACCTCGGCAAGACGGAGCTGCTCTTCCTCCCGGGAAGGACTGCCCGTTCCATGATCTCGCCATCACGGTTGACAACTCCATTGTGTCCTCCTCCCAGAGCGCTAAGAACCTTGGCGTGATCCTGGACAACACCCTGTCGTTCTCAACTAACATCAAGGCGGTGGCCCGTTCCTGTAGGTTCATGCTCTACAACATCCGCAGAGTACGACCCTGCCTCACACAGGAAGCGGCGCAGGTCCTAATCCAGGCACTTGTCATCTCCCGTCTGGATTACTGCAACTCGCTGTTGGCTGGGCTCCCTGCCTGTGCCATTAAACCCCTACAACTCATCCAGAACGCTGCAGCCCGTCTGGTGTTCAACCTTCCCAAGTTCTCTCACGTCACCCCGCTCCTCCGCTCTCTCCACTGGCTTCCAGTTGAAGCTCGCATCCACTACAAGACCATGGTGCTTGCCTACGGAGCTGTGAGGGGAACGGCACCTCAGTACCTCCAGGCTCTGATCAGGCCCTACACCCAAACAAGGGCACTGCGTTCATCCACCTCTGGCCTGCTCGCCTCCCTACCACTGAGGAAGTACAGTTCCCGCTTAGCCGAGTCAAAACTGTTCGCTGCTCTGGCTCCCCAATGGTGGAACAAACTCCCTCACGACGCCAGGACAGCGGAGTCAATCACCACCTTCCGGAGACACCTGAAACCCCACCTCTTTAAGGAATACCTAGGATAGGATAAGTAATCCTTCTCACCCCCCCCCCCCTAAAGATTTAGATGCACTATTGTAAAGTGGCTGTTCCACTGGATGTCATAAGGTGAATGCACCAATTTGTAAGTCGCTCTGGATAAGAGCGTCTGCTAAATGACTTAAATGTAATGTAATGTAATGAAAAAAAATGGATAAGAGTGTGGCAGTATAGCAGGAACAGTGGCATCTAGTGGGCAAAACCTAGAGAATATTGCTATTCTCTGAAAAGTGGGAGGGAAAAAACATCACCAGGTTCACAGGGAATACAATACATAGTATGAAGAAGCAATACTCCAAGCCACAGCTTCATTCTACTTGTCAAACATTGAAAACTGATACTGTATACTGGTTGTTGGGGTGGGATTGGCATTGGGTGGAGGGTACGTGGGTGGCTTTTGACAATTATTCACATCTTACTCATTGGTAGAAAGAAATTTGGTCCAAATCAGATGTTGGGTACTATATTTATTGAATATTATCCTATAAATAAATTAACAAAATAATGTTTTAGGAATGCCAATCCTGTTTCAGATCAATCTGTAATGACATGGAACAACTCGTGTTAATGTGAGTGTGTTTGTGTGTGCGTTGGGAGCAGCAGCAGTTGCTGGTTGGTTGCATGACCACATGGCCCACAGCCCACTAGAGGCAGCAACAGTTGCTAGTAGAGTAACAGCCCACACAACAACCCACACTGAATGGCACTGCACCGCAAGGCATGCCAGCCTGAGATTTCATAACATCTCAGTTTCACACCCACAAACCAACCAGAACAGTGATTAGGACTTCATACACCTTTCTAAAACACAGTATCATCATGTTGCATTATATTGGATATAATCATGAGGTTTTAATCAACTTCAGTAGAGAAATTGTAACGAGTGAACAGTCTGAAGGGGAACATTTGGCATGGTAAGACATCATGAGAGCATAGTACTTAACCCTTCCCAAATGTAAATGTTTGAACCAGAAGAACTATAAAAAGCATATGCATAACCATGGTAGCAATTGAAAGAGAACACTTTGGAGATTATGGGGAAATTATCAGAACAAAAGGTGAGGAAACCAGTTCCCCTAACAAGACTGAATCCAAACATTACACGGTTGATTTTCTATTTACTGTACTTCCCACAGCATTTGTCAATAATGAAATCTGAAAACACTCTGTAACACAAGACTATTCACTGAAATGTGCACAATACGAAAAAACTATTACAAGGGTTTGAGTGAGAGGTCTAACTGGTGTCCCAGTGGCCACACACTTCTCAAAACAGTGCGCAGTTCCCAAGTAACTTCAATACACTTTTATGACTCAAGGAAAGAGCTGTCAACTATAAGGTGCTTTTATACTCTCTCCTAGCTTTGCCATTGAGGAACATAAGCAAGCACACTAGATTTTTGTTTGGAACACAGCCCTGAGTCCCCAGCATCACACAATAACTGTTGTTGTTTACACAATCCAAAAACGTTCCATTATAAATCGCAATCGTACACATTTGGACTTCCGGGTATGTGGTTTGCTTGTATGACATCAAAACTGTATTTATTATAACGCAGTCTCATCTTTCAGAACACAAACCGTTCCCGATGTACAACATTTCCCTCACCGAGACTTCAACAAATGTGCAAAAGAATCCCAATTAGTGGGAGGGATGGGGGCATCTTGTCGCGTGAGCTGCGAAGTGGAGAACCTGAGCTCTGACATGTATAGCATGTTACCGTACAGCCACTGTGTTCCAATTTAGGTGCTGATCAATGACAAAACTGCCATTTTCAAACCGTATACAGGATAACAGGGGCTGTGAGTGGAAAGTGTTACCAAATAAATACCTCAGCATTTCAAAATCATGACAGAGGTTGATATTGAAGTCGTTATTGTAAAAGAGAATGTGCTCTCAACTTATGACTTTCTGTATTTCATTTTCGAATGAAAAGCAGAAGGGATGAATACTGAAGAAGATCTACTTCTGGGCCTTTGCAGGTAGTCATTTGGGGAATTAGACTAGAGTGGGCACTCCAGGTAGCGAGAGAGGAGGTCGTCAATCAGGTTATAACTGACATTATACAGGAAGGGAAGGACTGCGATCAAGTTTGGAACACTATGACTTTGGCCCAGCTACACCCCTCATCTCTCGCCGTGTTCTTCTCTCCCAATCTCTCGCTCTAGTCAGAGCCATTTGTCATCTATTCCTCTAGGATTTCTCCACAGTGAGACTATTTTAGTAGTTGTCACAGGTCGGTGTCCTTTCCTCTCTGCGCTATCTGTTCCATCATGGAAAAAGTTCACATGCTTCAGGAAAACATCATTTGCATTCTCCCTAAACTTCCCCAGAGCTGTTAACCATTTGCGACAGAGGAAAACAGAGTAAACCTATGGGGGCTGGGGGTGGGAATGGGGAAGGAAGGAGACTTCAAAAGAAACCCCTTTACATCAAATGGAAAAAAGGAGGTTAGGGGGCTTTTAACAGCAGGCCGACCAGATGAAAGTGGTCATGGTGGGACCAAGGCTTTTCCACTACCGCCTGTAAAAATAGGTGTTTGTCTGTCCACGGACAGGGAAGGTTAACAATGGCCAGCCTTAACTTTCCTCTGGGGCTCAGTGCTTTCAGACTCTGGACCACACTCACCACACAATTTACTGGGAAGTGTCGGAGATAAACCTCATAGTGTGTGTGTGTGTGTGTGTGTTAGTTTGTGTACGCATGGGTGCATGTTCCCCCACTTTGATGCCACAGTCACCACGAGTTGTAACCTCAAATCACACTTACAGTCATCTGCACTCTGTACACTAATACAAAGAAAGGTAGGAGGGGACACTCACACTTGCCCTTCAGGGGCATAGGTGGAGCCAGTTATAGAGAACTCATGGACAGCACAGCTGGAATCCTCCACCTTGTCCACCACAAACATCTGGAGAGAGAAGAGAGTTGGGATAGATAAAGCAGGTTAATGTAGGCTAGGATATCATCAAAGAGTATACAGAAACTCTGTGCCAGGGATTCCCAGAGTTCTGTACAGGGCCATGGGAGAGGTGAAGGACATTCCCGTCCCGGGCCGCTGACGCGGAGGGAAACACACTCACGCACGCTCCCACACTCCCATTCAGTTGTAGCGCCACTCAACTAAGTGCTTTCCCACCACATAATGTCACACAGCAGTTTCTGTTCTTTCCTTCTCTATTTTTCCAGCAGGCATTGGTTCCTGTGTTTACTGACCTTGGGACCAAACTATACCCTAAGCTACCAGTCTGTAATCCTGGCATACATAGCATAGATCACTAACCACACTGTTAGTGGAAGGCTAAGACTTGGGGGGACGGGGGCAGCGAGCGAGAATGAGAGAGCAAGTTGTTTCCCAGGTCAAATTTTGTTTTGATGTCTTTTCCGCCCTTCCCAGTGATCAGACTACGGTGTTGCCCAGAGTTCTGCTTTGTCTGCACCCATGTATTGATTTCCTGTGTAGAGAGCCCAGAACAAGTAGGGTTTGGCTATGCTGGCAGGTCTTTTAGGCTGGCAGCCCAGTGGTGAGGGTGGAGGGGGGTTCTACTGTAGCCTTGGATCTGCCCCTTCTCTCATGTGCGTGCGCGCGTGTGTGTGTGTATGTGTGTTACATGCATGCATGCATTCGATCTGGCCCTCTCCTTTCTCTCTTGTTCTGGCTGCAGCGGTGATAACAGGTGGAATGGATCTGATGAGGTTCATTTATGGGAGTGAATCGATTGGCTTGTCACAGGGGTCTGTTGTTCCATTCACACTGGCTGGGACCACTGAGGAGGTTACAAACAGACACGCAGCCTTTGACTTTCCTCACATCAATATTCTCTCTCTGTAATCACAGACTTGCCATCTGGACCAGACAACCATAGTAACCATGGAGAGAAGGGAGGAGATTGGCTAGGGCGGTCAGGTCGTGCACACACACTAAGGAAAATACTCCCTCCTGTCCGGGCTTTACTCGACTTTAAAGTCAATTCAATCTGGACGATTAAAGAATTAATGAAGAAAAAAAAAATAATATTTTCCCTTCAGTACATCCGCTGCTACTGCTTCTAGAGGGTGTGTGTGTTCTGTTTATACCGAGAGTAGTTTACAAAACACGTGTGTGAAATCTACTCCAGCTGAGAAGGTCTAACATTACACAGATCAGAGTCATCATGTCTGGAAGTGCTCATTTAGACAATGGGAAGTCGTACTCCGGTCGTTTCAAAATTAACAGTGACTCTGCTAATAACACTGGCTACCTATCAATTTAAAGACACTGCAAACAATGTAACCATCTAGTCAGTCTAGGGTCTAACCTGACTATGATGGCTAGTTCTAGGCGATGCTGGATGCTCAGGTGACATACAAGTTCTCTAGGATAGATCGAGCATCAAGAACAACCCTCTGCCACAGAAGCTTTATCTACTGACAATCTACCTACCTTGGGCCGCCTCAGTCCTCATCAAACAGTAACTGAGTAACAAACTGAATAATGTGAATGAGAAAAATGATTAGACTGACAAATAACCGCTGTGATTGGTGCCCCAGTGTGTCTGTGGCCCAGATCATACTGTTCTTTAGGAGATGATAGGAGCTGGATTCTGGGTCTTAAATCTTTTTTTCACTGATCCTGGATATGTGACCTTGGAGCCCAGGAGACGACTGCAGTAATTATTGGAAAGGGGATACCTAGCCAGTTGCACAACTAAATGCATACCCACACAAAATGTGTCTTCCACATTTAACCCAACCCCCTCTGAATCTTAGAGGTGCAGGGGGCTGTCTTAATCGACGTCCACGTCATTGGTGCCCAGGGAGCAGTTGTTGTTGGGGTGTAACTTCCTTGTTCAAGGCCATAACGGCAGATTTTCTCCACTTTGCCGGCTCAGGGATTCGATCCAGCAACCTTTCATTTACTGGCCCAACGCTCTTAACCGCTAGGCTACCTGCTGCCCCTTATTGTACATAGTCCCTGATAAGTAAGCTAACAACATAAAATACATGTCAAATCAAACTGTGTCATATGCGCCAAAGACCACAAGTGTAGACCTTAGCATGAAATGCTTACTTACAAGCCCTTAACCAACAGTGCAGTTCAAGAAGAGTTAAGAATATAGTCAATGTGCTGGGGTACAGGTTACTGAGATAACGTTTTACCACATGGCCTATCAGGACTGCTATTAGCATATTTGTAATAACTGCTATTTCAGTGTTTTGGGCATGTTTGTCATGGCATATTTCTCTCACTATCAGAGATGTGGTTTCCATGGAAACAAGGCACTACACAATTCATATGAACCAATGGTGCCCGTCTATAGAAGTTGAAACTCTCCTCAATACAATTTGACTTGCCCTATATTGTGTGTATTGTGCTGTGTTGGCAGCAGTACCAAAGTGAGAGTGTCCCTGCTCTGTGTACTGGAAATTAAATGGTATGTCGTCATAGAGGGTATTCACTCCTGTGTGTGACCGTGCCCTGGGATATCCCCTCGGCTGGGAAAGCAGGATATGACAGGGCTACGGGACACAGACGTTCTTATCAGAACCATATGGCACAGCTAGACCCAGCTTAAGGTCAAGGACACGCTTGCACACACACAGACAGGCAGGCAGACGCACGCACGTAGGCAGACGCACGTACGCAGGCGTAGGCAGACGCACACACACGCGCAGCCAGCCAGCCAGCCAGCCAGCCAGCCACACACACACGCGCGCCCAGACAGGCACACACACACGCGCGCCAGACAGGCACACACACACGCGCGCCCAGACAGACACACACACGCGCCCAGACAGGCACACACACACGCGCCCAGACAGGCACACACACACGCGCCCAGACAGGCACACACACACGCGCCCAGACAGGCACACACACACGCGCCCAGACAGGCACACACACACGCGCCCAGACAGGCACACACACACGCGCCCAGACAGGCACACACACACGCGCCCAGACAGGCACACACACACGCGCCCAGACAGGCACACACACACGCGCCCAGACAGGCACACACACACGCGCCCAGACAGGCACAGACACACGCGCCCAGGCAGACACACGCACACACACGCGCGCCCAGGCAGACGCACGCGCGCCCAGGCAGACACACGCGCGCCCAGGCAGACACACGCGCGCCCAGGCAGACACACGCGCGCCCAGGCAGACACACGCGCGCCCAGGCAGACACACGCGCGCCCAGGCAGACACACGCGCGCCCAGGCAGACACACGCGCGCCCAGGCAGACACACGCGCGCCCAGGCAGACACACGCGCGCCCAGGCAGACACACGCGCGCCCAGGCAGACACACGCGCGCAGGCAGACACACGCGCGCCCAGGCAGACACACGCGCGCCCAGGCAGACACACGCGCGCCCAGGCAGACACACGCGCGCCCAGGCAGACACACGCGCGCCCAGGCAGACACACGCGCGCCCAGGCAGACACACGCGCGCCCAGGCAGACAGACACGCGCCCAGACAGACACACGCCCAGGCAGGCAGACGCAGACGCGCAGGCAGACACACGCAGACGCGCAGGCAGGCACACGCAGACGCGCAAGCAGACACACGCAGACGCGCAGGCAGACACACGCAGACGCGCAGACACACGCAGACGCGCAGGCAGACACACGCAGACGCGCAGGCAGACACACGCAGACGCGCAGGCAGACACACGCAGACGCGCAGGCAGACACACGCAGACGCGCAGGCAGACACACGCAGACGCGCAGGCAGACACACGCAGACGCGCAGGCAGACACACGCAGACGCGCAGGCAGACACACGCAGACGCGCAGGCAGACACACGCAGACGCGCAGGCAGACACACGCAGACGCGCAGGCAGACGCGCAGGCAGACACACGCAGACGCGCAGGCAGACACACGCAGACGCGCAGGCAGACACACGCAGACGCGCAGGCAGACACACGCAGACGCGCAGGCAGACACACGCAGACGCGCAGGCAGACACACGCAGACGCGCAGGCAGACACACGCAGACGCGCAAGCAGACACACGCAGACGCGCAAGCAGACACACGCAGACGCAGACACACGCGCAGACACACGCACGCACACAGGCATAGGCACGCACACAGGCATAGGCACGCACAGGCACGCACGTACGTACACAGGTATAGGCACGCACGCACACAGGCATAGGCACGCACGCACAGGCACGCACGCACACAGGTATAGGCACGCACGCACACAGGTATAGGCACGCACGCACACAGGTATAGGCACGCACGCACACAGGTATAGGCACGCACGCACACAGGTATAGGCACGCACGCACACAGGTATAGGCACGCACGCACACAGGTATAGGCACGCACGCACACAGGTATAGGCACGCACGCACACAGGTACAGGCACGCACGCACACAGGTATAGGCACGCACGCACACAGGTATAGGCACGCACGCACACAGGTATAGGCACGCACGCACACAGGTATAGGCACGCACGCACACAGGTATAGGCACGCACGCACACATGTATAGGCACGCACACAAACAAAGGCACGCAAGCAGATGCACGCAGGCACGGACACGCAGGCAGACGCACGCACACAGGTATAGGCACGCACACAAACAAAGGCACGCAAGCAGATGCACGCAGGCACGGACACGCAGGCAGACGCACGCTCGCAGACGCTCGCACACGCACGCTCGCACACGCACGCAGGCAGACGCACGCAGGCAGACGCACGCACGCAGACGCACGCAGGCAGACGCACGCAGGCAGACGCACGCAGGCAGACGCACGCAGGCAGACGCACGCAGACGCACGCAGGCAGACGCACGCTCTCTCGCAGGCAGGGAGACGCAGGCAGGGAGACGCACGCAGGCAGACACACACACGCATGCAGACGCATGCAGGCAGTCAGATGCACGCAGGAGTACGTTCGCACGGACACTCAGGCAGACAGATGCACGCAGGAGCGTACTGGCACGCAGGAGCATGCTCGCACTGGCACGCAGGCAGACGCACGCAGGCAGTCAGATGCATGCAGGCGCACGCTCGCACGGACACGCGAGAGAGCTTGCATCTGCCTGCATGCAGACGCAGGCAGACGCAAGCTCTCTCGCATGCAGACGCAGGCAGAAGCGGGCGCAGGGGCGGGCGGGCACGCCGCAGGCAGGCGCGGGCACGCCGCAGGCAGGCGCGGGCACGCTCGCAGGCAGGCGCGGGCACGCTCGCAGGCAGGCGCGGGCACGCTCGCAGGCAGGCGCGGGCACGCCGCAGGCAGGCGCGGGCACGCTCGCAGGCAGGCGCGGGCACGCCGCAGGCAGGCGCGGGCACGCCGCAGGCAGGCGCGGGCAGGCTCGCAGGCAGGCGCGGGCAGGCTCGCAGGCAGGCGCGGGCAGGCTCGCAGGCAGGCGCGGGCACGCTCGCAGGCAGGCGCGGGCACGCTCGCAGGCAGGCGCGGGCACGCTCGCAGGCAGGCGCGGGCACGCGCAGGCAGGCGCGGGCACGCCGCAGGCAGGCGCGGGCACGCCGCAGGCAGGCGCGGGCACGCGCAGGCAGGCGCGGGCACGCCGCAGGCAGGCGCGGGCACGCTCGCAGGCAGGCGCGGGCACGCTCGCAGGAGAGAGTTGCTTTCATTTATTTTGTTAACCTTGATTTATAGAGGTTAGTCTCAGAGACAAAATCTATAATAGAAGAGAGACCTGGGTTCAAAATGGCAGCAGTAAGTCAGGGACCATTTCCCCTGGCGTTTCATATCAGGTAAATTCTATCACTCAAAACTATGATGGAAAAACAACGCTGCACCACGCTGAAGACAGAGGGAGAGCAGGTCTGTGTTTCCCTTAATCTCTCAGCTGCATTAAGCTAATATACCCTGGGCCCTGAGGGTAAATATTTACCAGAGAGAGCAGAGCAGTTGAGTCCCAAATGGCACCCTTTTCCCTTTATAGAGCACTACTTTTGACCACAGACCATAGGTTTGGGAGTCAACCCAGGTCTCTTTCCAGCAGTCAGGTTCCTAGGTAGGTAAAGAGTGACCAGGGATAGCGGTTAGCTCAGCTCAGGGAGATTACCCAGTTCTGTTATACTTCCACAGGACAGTAGGGAACTCCCGCTCTCCCTCGATTGCTGCTGATGGTTGGAACAATGTATACACATTTACTGACTGGAGCAAGCGGTCAGTTTCTACTAGCCACGTCATCACAGAGAGGGTAAGGGAGAGAGAGCAAGAGATACAGAGAGAAAGAGCGAAATAGGGGCAAGAGAGCAGCATCCTCTCAGCAGGAAACAGCAGTTGTGCAACCCTCTGGAGCTTCTTATACACACAGATGCACTGCATGCTGAAACAAAACATACAGGAAAGGCAGCAGAGCAGCACGGAAGAGAGAGTTCAAACCTCCTGAGAATATCATACAAACACAGTGAAACAGCAGGGACAAACAAATATAAATGCAATCACAAACACAGAAAAGTTTGGGGTCACTTAGAAATGTCCTTGTTTTTTTGGAAAGAAAAGCACATTTTGTTCCATTTTAAAATAGCATAAAAAAAATGGATCAGAAACACAGTGTAGACATTGTTAATGTTGTAAATTAATATTGTAGCTTGAAAACAGACATTTTGAGCCTGTAATCGAACCCACAAATGCTGACGCTCCAGATACTGAACTAGTCTAATGAAGGGCAGTTTTATAGCTTCTTTAAATCAGAACAGTTTTCAGCTGTGCTAACATAATTGCAAAAGGGTTTTCTAATGATCAATTAGCCTTTTAAAATTATAAACTTTGATTAGCTAACACAACGTGCCATGGGAACACAGGAGTGATGGTTGCTGATAATGGGCCTCTGTGCGCCTATGTAGATACTCAAATATCAGCAGTTTCCAGCTACAATAATCATTTAAAACATTAACAATGTCTACACTGTATTTGACAAAAAAATGAGCTTTTCTTTAAAAACAAGGACATTTCTATGTGACCCCAAACCTTTAAACAGTAGTCTGTGTGAAGGGATCATCTCAGTCATCAAATGTTACACACACACAGGTCTACACATAAAACGCCAACTGGTGACCTGGGTTAAGCTCTTAGTTTTCACATCAATAAGCGAATACAAATACATGGACTCCATGACAGACATAGCACACACACACACACACACACACACACACACACAGAGCGAGGGTAGAGAGAGCGAGGGTAGAGAGAGCGAGGGTAGAGAGAGCGAGGGTAGAGAGAGCGAGGGTAGAGAGAGCGAGGGTAGAGAGAGCGAGGGTAGAGAGAGCGAGGGTAGAGAGAGCGAGGGTAGAGAGAGCGAGGGTAGAGAGAGCGAGGGTAGAGAGAGCGAGGGTAGAGAGAGCGAGGGTAGAGAGAGCGAGGGTAGAGAGAGCGAGGGTAGAGAGAGCGAGGGTAGAGAGAGCGAGGGTAGAGAGAGCGAGGGTAGAGAGAGCGAGGGTAGAGAGAGCGAGGGTAGAGAGAGCGAGGGTAGAGAGAGCGAGGGTAGAGAGAGCGAGGGTAGAGAGAGCGAGGGTAGAGAGAGCGAGGGTAGAGAGAGCGAGGGTAGAGAGAGCGAGGGTAGAGAGGGGTAGAGAGAGCGAGGGTAGAGAGAGGGTAGAGAGAGCGAGGGTAGAGAGAGCGAGGGTAGAGAGAGCGAGGGTAGAGAGAGCGAGGGTAGAGAGAGGCGAGGGTAGAGAGAGCGAGGGTAGAGAGAGCGAGGGTAGAGAGAGCGAGGGTAGAGAGAGCGAGGGTAGAGAGCGAGCGAGGGTAGAGAGAGCGAGGGTAGAGAGAGCGAGGGTAGAGAGAGCGAGGGTAGAGAGAGCGAGGGTAGAGAGAGCGAGGGTAGAGAGAGCGAGGGTAGAGAGAGCGAGGGTAGAGAGAGCGAGGGTAGAGAGAGCGAGGGTAGAGAGAGCGAGAGAGCCCAGGAAGCAACACGTCAAGTCCAGATACAACTACACTGCAGTTAAAACAAACACTAGACGTTTTTATAGACCATGTTCTGTATGGCCTGTATGTAAAAGCACTGCCTGGCACACTGGCTGTACAGTACTGTAACTGAACAGTGTGGCAAACACCCTTTAAGGCAGGCACAGGTGGATGCTATTTCTCCACTATCGTTTAGTCTTAATGTGCTCAGCTGGTAATACACTTGTGTCCTCCGGTAAACTCTTCCAACATAAATCATCATCCATTCAGGTTGCCAAGGCATCGGTTCCTCCTTAACTAGCTTTAATGGCGTGCCACCCCCAAAAAAAAAAAAAAAAAAACTGAATATATGCTATGCATGCAGTCTTAAAATACCACCATTTTGGGATTTTATGACAACTTCAGGATGTTGCACACCACGTTTAGCCAATCAGGTTGCAACAGTGTTGTTTACCCCTGGCTGAACGCGGGGCACAACATCAGGAAGTAGCATCTAGCATGGCGGTGGGAAATTGTTTTATTATGACAGTATGCATCTTTTCCCTGTGTTTTCTGCAGCGGCTAGTTAACCCTATCAGTCCCAAGACCCCAGCAAAAATCAGCTTTCCATGTATCGGACTTTCCTTTATCTGCATGTCCAGCCCTTATATTTAGCCTCACAATGAAGTATTTTACCATTTCCTTTTCAGGACAACCAGGGCTACAAGTACAACACGAAACAACTTGACAAATAGTTGCATTCATGAATTATTGACAAATGGCAATAAAATAAAATGGTCCGCCAAAGCAAAAACCTGATAATAATGATTTTATGAATGATAACCGTTGTTTGCTCAGTGGGAAATGAATATCCAACTAGTCCGTGACAACTGTGTGGAGTGTCAGCAACTGTGTGAGCTTATTACATTATTAGACACTATGTCCTGGCATATCCTATGTCCTGGCATATCCTATCTTCTAACGACTCTTGTAGCTTGTGAGCGTCAGAGCAAAACAGGTGCATGTTCGTTATCCATGAAAAGTCTCAGCTTTTAAATCGTTTGTAGTTCAAAACATTCGGACTCTTGAGTTTTTTTGTAAAAAGAGGCGGCCCCGGGCCCCCCTCGGGATCCGCCCTTGTCTCACAAACACCGCTCGAGCTCAGCCCCCGTTAATCATGTTTTATGTATGAACCAATCACTGCGTGACACGAGTGTATTACCAGCTGAGCATATTAAGCCTTGAAGATCGTGGAGCTCTAGCACCCACTAGCAGCTGCCTAGGCTACCTTAAAGGGAACAGGCTTCATCTCAGTCATCAAATGTGATTAAAATATTGACTTAAAGGCAACTTTCATATTTCAAATTGGCAAATAACATGACCACTGGCTAGCATGTACAATTTAGAGGTACAAATTTGAAATGCAGTTTGATCTTTCTCATAGGTGAGAGGTCAGGTGAGGGTAAGAGGAGTTAACTGTGGTTAGGCAATGTGTGTGTGTGTGTGTGTGTGTGTGTGTGTGTGTGTGTGTGTGTGTGCTGGGTGGGGTGTGAGCCAGATCCTGCTCCAGAGGCTAAATGGAAGCCAAGACAAACAGTGGCCCTGGCATTTCCTCTGTGGTAGAGCAGAGCGTGCACACACCCACCCGACCAAGGTGTGGAGAGGAATGGGATGAGCTGTGGGATTCCACAAGAGTGACAATATGGGTGTGTACTCCGACTCCTGTGCTTGCACTGTGCATGTAGCCTATTTCTCTGTACATAAAGGTCTCCAATGGTTATTTAGCAGCTGCAGGTTTGACATTTGAAAACATATCTGAGCTCTGAGCTTCCTGCCTGCTAGCTGTCTGTGCCAGCCTCTCTCAGGGTCAGTGAGAGGGCCATGTAGTACTGTGACATACAGTACAGTGTGCCGTTTGGTCCTGCCAGCCTGCATGCCTGCCCTGTCTAGCCTAGCTACACCAGCTCTCAAATGGCTGGCTGACGGTAAACATTACAACATCGCAGGGATTTTCCATCACTACTAACCCCACCTGTCCCCCATCCAAAACCTCTGTGTGTGTGTGTGTGTGTGTGTGTGTGTACACGCACACCTGCGTGTCCAAACCCAACACTAACTGTATTTCACTGGAAAGAACACAGATGTGCTTTTGAGATTAGGTTGTTCATGAGTTTGGCTAATCTTAACACAGAATATAATCTGACTGACTGAAGGCGTCTCAGTATGAAGGAAGTGTCTATCATTTATAAAGATGAAAGTGGATTACAATGCTTTGGTTTTTCTCTAAACTCGATGAAACTAAATATCCTGGGCCGGTACAATGACAAAACATCCTCTACAACTGCAGGTAGCCTAGTGGTTAGATAAGTGGGCCTGCAACCAAAAGGTTGTCAGGTAGTATCCCAAGACCAAAAAAGCACTTAACACTTTAAACGTGTTTTTCCTTTACGTCAAAGCGTCATCACAGCACATGTGAACAGCTGTCAATCGCACTAATATTACAGTCGCACATCAAACCATTCACACTAATATCCCTTGTGTGTGTTCCCAGACTCACCCTGCAGACAGACATCTGGTTAGTGGTGAGGGTGCCAGTCTTGTCAGAGCAGATGACAGAGGTGCAGCCCAGGGTCTCCACAGAGGGCAGGCTGCGGACGATGGCGTTCTTTTTGGCCATGCGTCGGGTCCCCAGCGCTAGGCAGGTGGTGATAACAGCGGGTAGACCTGAGAGGGTAAGAGAGGCAGGATTGGATAGAGTGGAATGGACCAATACAGTACAGTAACATGGACAGTAGTGGTGCACGGGTCAGCTGTTTGTTCACCAGCAGTCGCCCGCAATTACTAATTATCCATCCACAACCTCCCAACTATGTGACATAGTACAAATCTGAGAGCCGCACCAGACTCTAACCTGCAAATATAGAAATTGCACTATAGGCTAGTCAGAGATGGCGTAACAATTTTTTTGACAGGAGGTTCAGAGTTTATTGGTGCCTAATTTAGATATGTTTCTGCTTATAATTTCTGACATTTTGGTAGGATATTATTTATTCAACTTGATTAGATAGGGGAAGCTTCTCTTCTGCCATTTTATGTTGCTCACCAGAATAATAGCATAAATGATCGAATGAATGCTTCAATCTAGTTGACACCATCTCTGCTTCTGTTTAGGGATCTGGGAGAAAATTCTATAAAATGTCCAAAACTACATCAATTTGACCGGTAGTAAGGAAATAGAAAGCTGTGAAAACGACCCAAAGTGTTTCTGATAATATTTCAGTTTAACCTGGATGCATATTTTATGTGCTTGAAAAGATAGGGACCGTCTGTAGTGGTCCTAACTGTGCATTCACATTCTCCCAAGACACTGAAAGAAATCCTGTTCCCGAAACAAAATGTACATTTTGTGTATCATTTTACTGCAAGAAATGCTTAATTCTACAGGAGTTATTATTAAGGCAATGTGAGAGGTTATAGACCTGCAGTCAGTGTCCAGTCCACATACAGTGCTTTTGGAAAGTATTCAGGCCTTTACTTTTTCCACATTGTTAGGTTACAACATTATTCTAAAATTGATTAGTTCTCCCCCTCATCAATCTCCACACACACACACACACACACACACACAGCTCTGCCTGGGCCACTCAAGGACATAGTGACTTGTCCCAAAGCCACTCCTGCGTTGTCGTAGCTGTGTGCTTAGGGTCATTGTCCTGTTGGAAGGTGAACCCTCGCACCAGTCCGAGGTCCTGAGCAGGTTTTCATCAAGGAGCTCTATACTTTGCGCCGGTCATCTTTGCCTCGATCCCAACTAGTCTCCCAGTCCCTGCCGCTGAAAAACATCCCCACAGCATGATGCTGCCACCAGTATTGAGTCACCGTAGGGATGGTGCCAGGTTTCCTCCAGACGTGACACTTGGCATTGAGGCCAAATTCCTCTCATCAGACCAGGAAAAAAAGTTTCTCATGGTCTGAGAGTCTTTAGGTGGCTTTTGACAAACCCCAAGCGGGTTATCATGTGCCTTTAATTGAAGAGTAGCTTCCATCTGGCCACTCTACCATAAAGGACTGATTGGTGGAGTGCTGCAGAGGTGGTTGTCCATAGGAACTCTCGAGCTCTGTCAGAATGACCATCGGGTTCTTGGTCACCTCCCTGACCAACGCCCTTCTCCACCGATTGCTCAGTTTTGCCAGGTGGCCAGCTCTAGAAAGAGTCTTGGTGGTTTCAAACTTCTTCCATATAAGAATGATGAAGGTCACCGTGTTCTTGGGGAACTTCAATGCTGCAGAAATGTTTTGGTACCGTTCCCCAGATCTGTGCCTCAACACAACCCTGTCTCTGAGCACTACGGACAATTCCTTCGACCTCATGGATTGGTTTTTGCTCTGACATGCACTGTCAACTGTAGGACCTTATATAGACAGGACCACATGTGGACTCCAATAAAGGTGTGGAAACATCAAGGATGATCAAAGGAAACAGGATGCACCTGTGGTCAATTTCAAGTCTCATAGCAAAGGGTCTTAAAGTACCAGTCAAAAGTTTGGGCACAACTACTCATTCCAGGGTTTTTATTTTTACAATTTTCTACATTGTATAATAATAGCGAAGACATCAAAACTATGAAATAACATATGGAATCACATAGTAACCAAAAAGTGTTAAATAAATATGAGATTTGCAATTCTTCAAAGTAGCCACCCATTGACTTTCTTCACACTTGCCATTCTCTCAACCAGCTTCACCTGGAATTATTTTCCAACAGTCTTGAAGGAGTTCCCACATATGCTGAGCACTTGTTTGCTGCTTTTCCTTCACTCTGCAGTCAGACTCATCCCAAACCATCTTAATTGGGTTGAGTTCGGCTGATCGTGGAGGCTAGGTCATCTTATGCAGCACTCCACCACTCCTTGAACAAATAGCCCCTAGACAGTCTGGAGTTGTGTTGGGTAATTGTCCTGTTGAAAATCAACATTATAGTCCCACTAAGCCCAAACCAGATGGGATGATGTATCGCTGCAGAATGCTGTGGTAGCAGTGCTGGTTAAGTGTGCCTTGAATTCTAAATCAGTGTCAGCAGCAAAGCACCCAGACACCTTCTCCATGCTACACGGTGGGAACCACACATGAGGAGATCATCCGTTCACCTACTCTGCGTCTCACAAAGATACGGCAGGTGGAACCAGTAATCTCAAATCTGGACTCATCAGACCAAAAGGACAGATTTCCACCGGTCTAATGTCCACTGCTCATGTTTCTCTGCCCAAGCAAGTCTCTTCTTATTGGTGCCCTTTAGTAGTGGTTTCTTTCCAGCAATTCAATTGAAGGCCTGATTCACGCAGTCTCCTTTGAACAGTCGATGTTGAGATGTGTCCATTACTTGACCTCTGTGAAGCATTTATTTGGGCTGCAATTTCTGAGCCTGGTAATTAATGAGCTTATCCTCTGCAGCAGAGGTAACTGTGTCCTCCTTTCATGTGGCGGTCCTCATGAGAGCTAGTAGAGCTTGATGGTTTTTTGCGACTGCATTTGAATTAACTTCCAACGTTCTTAATTTTCCGCATTGACTGACCTTCATGTCTTAAAGTAATGTCGTTTCTCTTTGCCTATTTTGAGCTGAGCTCTTCAGTAAGGCCCGAGTAAAAAAAATATCTTAAATTTGTTAATTTGGGGTATTGTGTGTAGATTGCTGGGGAATTGTTTTCATTTCATCCATTTTCAAATAAGGCTGTAATGTAACAAAATGTGGAAAACAGGGTTTGAATACTTTGATGGCACTGTATAGTGTAGCATAACTTTTTCTGCCTGTTACCAAAAAAGCTTTTGGTGATTGGTGTGTAGGAAATTTGGAGCATGTTAAGTTGGGCCCTAAGTTAGTTAAGTTCATCGGCGTACACATCACGGACAAACTGAATTGGTCCACCCACACAGACAGCATCGTGAAGAAGGCGCAGCAGCGCCTCTTCAACCTCAGGAGGCTGAAGAAATTTGGCTTGTCACCAAAAGCACTCACAAACTTCTACAGATGCACAATTGAGAGCATCCTGTCGGGCTGTATCACCGCCTGGTACGGCAACTGCTCCGCCCACAACCGTAAGGCTCTCCAGAGGCTAGTGAGGTCTGCACAACGCATCACCGGGGGCAAACTACCTGCCCTCCAGGACACCTACACCACCCGATGTCACAGGAAGGCCATAAAGATCATCAAGGACAACAACCACCCGAGCCACTGCCTGTTCACCCCGCTATCGTCCAGAAGGCGAGGTCAGTACATGTGCATCAAAGCTGGGACCGAGAGACTGAAAAACAGCTTCTTTCTCAAAGCCATCAGACTGTTAAACAGCCACCACTAACATTGAGTGGCTGCTGCGAACACACTGACTCAACTCCAGCCACTTTAATAATGGGAATTGATGGGATTGATGTAAAATATATCACTAGCCACTTTAAACAATGCTACTTAATATAATGTTTACATACCCTACATTATTTATCTCATATGTATACGTATATACTATACATCATCTACTGCATCTTTATGTAATACATGTATCACTAGCCACTTTAAACTATGCCACTTTGTTTACATACTCATCTCATATGTATATACTGTACTCTATATCATCTACTGCATCTTGCCTATGCCACTCTGTACCATCACTCATTCATATTTCTTTATGTACATATTCTTTATCCCTTTACACTTATGTGTATAAGGTAGTAGTTTTGGAATTGTTAGCTAGATTACTCGTTGGTTATTACTGCATTGTCGGAACTAGAAGCACAAGCATTTCGCTACACTCGCATTAACATCTGCTAACCATGTGTATGTGACAAATAAAATTTGATTTGATTTTAAAGCTTAGGCTTACGCACTATTGACATAACCTAAAAATAATGAAAGAATAATCTTAAATGTAGCCTATAAATTGTACAAGAATTATACATTTGTATCGTTCTCCTTATTCAACTCAAGCATCACTAATGGACAGCATAGGATAATTCATTTTTTACATGGTATTTGGAAAGTGAGAGGGAAAAAAGTGAAGGGGGGGAGGTCGAGAGAGAGAGGCAGATGGAAGGAAATAAGCTGTTCTCACATACCCTCAGGGATGGCGGCCACAGCCAGGGCCACAGCGATCTTAAAGTAGTAGATTGCCCCCCGCATCCAGGAACCCCCATGAACCGGGTCCCCAAAATGCCCGATGTTAATGACCCAGACGGCCACGCAGATCAGGGAGATTACCTTCAAGTTCAAAATATTGTCTGCATTTTGGTGAAGATGTACATTTGTCTTGGGATTTCAAGTCACATGGCTCATACACATCACAGCAAACACAGACAGAAGACGTATAGATATGATAATATCTATATAATAAATAAACTAATACAACAACCATAGTAAAACCCACCTTGGAGAGCTGCTCTCCAAACTCATCCAGTTTCTGCTGCAGAGGAGTCTTCTCCTGCTCCGTGGCAGCCATCTGGTTCCGGATTTTACCGATCTCCGTGGACACGCCGGTGGAGACCACGATGCCGATGGCTCGCCCCGCAGCAATGTTAGTGCCCTGAGCAGGAAGAGGAGGTTAGCACAGAGTTAATATGGTGATAGAGTACACACTGATATCAAACCATGCATACTGCATCTATATTGGACCACTACTTGCAACTAACTCCTTCAGGTACGCAGATGATCTGCTGAACACATCTAAAAGAAATGATGCATAGAGAACAGAGCTGCAACACCACACACACACAGCTGATTCAAAAGGGAGAATTTCTGATATGGCTGATGAATGCAGCAGAGAGAGAGAGAGAGATAGTGTGCCTGTGTGTGTGTGTGTGTGTGTGTGTGTGTGTGTGTGTGTGTGTGTGTGTGAAAAAGAGAGGAAGTAGAGTTGGCTCCAAACAGGAAGTGTTTCTCTTACGGAAAACAGCATATTCTTCTTGTCTTGATTGACAGCTCTGGGGTCAGGGACGGGGTCAGTGTGTTTGATAACAGACACAGACTCGCCTGCAGAGACAGATTAATACACACTGTTACACAAGATCCTACAAGCCATTAACAGTCAAATGTTACACAGGTTTTAGAACATTGTATTTAATCGTAAGAGGAACACCTAGGCCAGAGGTTTAATCTTATTCTGTATTTGTTTGACAATGTTGTCGACTGTTAAGTCTATTCTACTCGGCCCATCACATTTGTAGCATGCTTTGGAATCTCACAAGATGCAGCAAGTCAGTCATTCAGTTTGTTTGGTTAATATGGTTCCCCATTAGCTTTTGCCAAAGCAGCAGCCATTATTCCTGGGGTCCACACAAAAACAGGACAAGCAACAAAATGCTGACAGTCAGTCAGCCAGCCAGAATGTAGCCTACCTGTGAGAATAGACTGGTCCACTCTAAGGGTGGTAGACTTGATGGAGGTGATCCTGATGTCAGCAGGGACCTTGTCACCAACTAGACAACACAACAATACAGGCTGGGTTTAGAAGACAGAAACAAAGTCATTGAATGAAAGCATTAGGTTAACATTCTACAGAGGGAGAAATCAGAAGCGAAGGGGAGGAAGAGAGACAAAAAGCAAAAAGGTGTGTTTGATTTTAAATGACTATATCTTTGCTCTCTGTAGTGACCTGGGAAAGTGTGAGTCTGGCGGGCCAGGAGATGTAATGACAAAGGAAACGAGAAGACAGTGGCCTAGCTGTCCCCAGGTGACCACTCATTTTCAACCTTGCAGCATCGCAGCATTCACACAAAGCCACAAGCAAAAAAATGAGCCCCGGCTTAGCCTCACAAGTCAACGAACAGCAGGCACCAACACAGATCGAGTCACAACGCAATCCCAACAAATTGATTCCACACTCACACTCGGCATCAGAGAAATATTTTAGTTCCCATATCACAACGCGATAAAGCCAGATACAAGCAGCTTGGATTAATGCATGTAATGTCTTTAATCTGTTTTCTCCTCTTTGGCTGTCGTTTATGAAAGTCATATTTCAGGACAGGGTGTTTAGGTGTCATGGGCCTGTGGCACCTAATGTCTTTTGAGCCATGCACATTGCTTCCACTGCACACTTGTCACAGCTTCACAAACAATGTTGGGGCGTTTTCTGGGTTACACCAGGACAGTTATGCTGGAACTGCTTTAACTAAGCTCCAGAAATGGAGTAAAATAATAATACAGAGATATTGGGGGCATACTTGCGAACAAAAGCAACCATTTAATTGTAAAAGTTTCTCAGGCTCAGAGTTTCAGCCAATTAAAATGGTCAATTTACTTGCACGACGACAGAACGTTAAAATTGTAGCTAGGCCAACCAGATAAAATGGCACAACGTTAGCCCTATGCTAACCTCACCAGGTGGCAGTGATTATATCGTTCAAAAAGTTCTGCATCAGCCAATTAAAATAGTCAACGTAGTTCCAACACATGTTCATGGAAGCATCCTTGACATACTTCAGCACATTCTGCCTTGCGAAAGTATTCGGGCCCCTTGAACTTTGCGACCTTTTGCCACATTTCAGGCTTCAAACAAAGATATAAAACTGTACTTTTTTTTGTGAAGAATCAACAACAAGTGGGACACAATCATGAAGTGGAACGACATTTATTGGATATTTCAAACATTTTTAACAAATCAAAAACTGAAAAATTGGGCGTGCAAAATTATTCAGCCCCTTTACTTTCAGTGCAGCAAACTCTCTCCAGAAGTTCAGTGAGGATCTCTGAATGATCCATTGTTGACCTAAATGACTAATGATGATAAATACAATCCACCTGTGTGTAATCAAGTCTCCGTATAAATGCACCTGCACTGTGATAGTCTCAGAGGTCCGTTAAAAGCGCAGAGAGCATCATGAAGAACAAGGAACACACCAGGCAGGTCCGAGATACTGTTGTGAAGAAGTTTAAAGCCGGATTTGGATACAAAAAGATTTCCCAAGCTTTAAACATCCCAAGGAGCACTGTGCAAGCGATAATATTGAAATGGAAGGAGTATCAGACCACTGCAAATCTACCAAGACCTGGCCGTCCCTCTAAAATTTCAGCTCATACAAGGAGAAGACTGATCAGAGATGCAGCCAAGAGGCCCATGATCACTCTGGAGAGTGATCTACAGCTGAGGTGGAACACTCTGTCCATAGGACAACAATCAGTCGTATATTGCACAAATCTGGCCTTTATGAAAGAGTGGCAAGAAGAAAGCCATTTCTTGAAGATATCCATAAAAAGTGTCGTTTAAAGTTTGCCACAAGCCACCTGGGAGACACACCAAACATGTGGAAGAAGGTGCTCTGGTCAGATGAAACCAAAATTGAACTTTTTAGCAACAATGCAAAACGTTATGTTTGGCGTAAAAGCAACACAGCTCATCACCCTGAACACACCATCCCCACTGTCAAACATGGTGGTGGCAGCATCATGGTTTGGGCCTGCTTTTCTTCAGCAGGGACGATGGTTAAAATTGATGGGAAGATGGATGGAGCCAAATACAGGACCATTCTGGAAGAAAACCTGATGGAGTCTGCAAAAGACCTGAGACTGGGACGGAGATTTGTCTTCCAACAAGACAGTGATCCAAAACATAAAGCAAAATCTACAATGGAATGGTTCAAAAATAAACATATCCAGGTGATAGAATGGCCAAGTCAAAGTCCAGACCTGAATCCAATCGAGAATCTGTGGAAAGAACTGAAAACTGCTGTTCACAAATGCTCTCCATCCAACCTCACTGAGCTCGAGCTGTTTTGCAAGGAGGAATGGGAAAAAATGTCAGTCTCTCGATGTGCAAAACTGATAGACATACCCCAAGCAACTTACAGCTGTAATCGCAGCAAAAGGTGGCGCTACAAAATATTAACTTAAGGGGGCTGAATAATTTTGCACGCCCAATATTTCAGTTTTTGATTTGTTAAAAAAGTTTGAAATATCCAATAAATGTCATTCCACTTCATGATTGTGTCCCACTTGTTGATTCTTCACAAAAAAATACAGTTTATTATCTTTATGTTTGAAGCCTGAAATGTGGCAAAAGGTCACAAAGTTCAAGGGGCCCGAATACTTTCGCAAGGCACTGTATATTTGACTGATCCCCCCAATAATTTTGATTTACTAGTACTGTGTTAGTGTTGAAAAGAGAAGTCCACAACAAACCACTAACAAGGAGCTACATCTTTCAGCCTTGCACCCAAACACACTGCTATTGCCTAATAATTATATTGAGTAGGCTATATTACATGGACGTGTACACCTAAAATGAGAATTACAAATTGGGTGTACTCGCACCATCCTCCTACAGTCGGCAGTATTGCAGTTATTTTATGGCAATGTTGAATATTAGTTTGATTGGCTTGAAGGGCATTCGCCATTTCCCTAAAACGCAGGGAATAGTTCATTCTTACATGTTCTATGTTTGAGCTGCTGTTGAAAGCAAAGGTAGAATTGAAAACGTTATTCGCTTTGTTGAGTTTGATTTTTATAATAGCAAGTTAGAACTGATGGCTTGGTTAGCTAAATTAGCAAGTCTGGTTGGTTACCAAGGCAACTACTGTAGCTAGCTAGTAAACTTGTTAGCTACTTCAGTTTGATGTTGAACACATCTCTCTCTACCTGCAATGCAACACATTTCTAAACGGCAAATGTGTTCAATTATAGCTATGGTAATAATGCAACTCCGTGGAAGGTCAGTTCCACTCCACTAGCGTGTCGTGGAACACAGAAGGCATAGCCCCTCATTGATTATACCGTATCGCGAGTTCAGACGACTCATATATAGTCTTAAATTGCGGAAGACACTTAGCTGTATCAGTATCAGATGGTGAATTAGTTATATTTGACAAAGTAATCTAATTAGCCTTTTCTGTAAGCTACTATAGGAACGCCAAATCAACATAGCTATTGCCTACATTCATTCACATCGTTTCCTCATTGTGCTATAATAACCTATTAATGCATATGGGACTTTGTATGGTACACCTCGAGTCATGATGAACCCTATTAACCTCCTTGATCGTATTCCATAAAGGCTCGGCTTCCAAGCCGGTGAGGTGGAGCCTACCCACAGAGTGATTACGCCCTCCTCTGGCAAGGAGCCAGTGTAGACTATCATTAGTAGGCTACACTTACATGTAGCCAGCCACGTTTTTTAACAGGCTTAATGACATTATTAGAAATCATCCACTTCGTCACATGCGTTTTGAATTCGAGCAAAGGACCTGCAGTGAAAAGTTTTCCCCAACAAAAGAAAAAGCTTGATGTTGCGGGGCTCGAACCCATGATAAAAGTGCACTATCGATATCAAGTAAACCACTTTAGCAGTGTTCCACCTAGAAGTGATGGTGATAATGTTACATGCCTGCTATTTGATGAATCCACAAGGCTCTTTGTTGTTGTAAAGGACTACATTTCTCTTTCTCTTTTTTTAAGCACATGGATGTGTGAAATAGATAAGACAACATTATCACATTTTTGTTTAGTAGTAGCCTAGGCAAGGACACGTCAATGCAATATTGGCACACAACATTCTGTTACAGACCAACGAAACAAAAAGATAACATTGAAGGTTTAAAATATCCCACTAGTGGCCAGTTGACCTATTTGAAGAAAAATGCCATTGGTTGGTGGATATAGTCAAAGACCTTTGATAGGCTGATGAAGAATTTGTTCCAGGATATAATCACGTAGTGAAGTTAGTATAATCACGTAGTGAAGTTAGTATAATCACGTAGTGAAGTTAGTATAATCACGTAGTGAAGTTAGTATAATCACGTAGTGAAGTTAGTATAATCACGTAGTGAAGTTAGTATAATCACGTAGTGAAGTTAGTATAATCACGTAGTGAAGTTAGCTACAATTTAGTGTTGTCACGTAAATCAACGATTTCAATTGGCTGACACACATGGAGTTTGATAAACTGTTTACATTGAAATGATTGCTTATCTTCGTAAATATGGCCCAATCTTCTTCTATAATACAACTATATCTTCAAAGTAAGAGGTTTACAACAAGTCAGAAGGAGCCCGAAATCTTCATAACTAGCGCTGTTGCAACGGATGTGGAGCACACAATCAATATGCCATTCTGTAATGGTTTGAAGTTACCTAGTTTGCAGAGGTAAACACATCTCAACACAGCCTTTTGTACAATATGTTCTCCAGAAAGCAAATCCTGTCATCAGACAGCCTAATTAATTGCTGTTCAGTAAAACACTAAAACAATGCCAATAACAGAATGCACCAAGTACGCTTTTCAAGGTGATTCCTTTGGAAAAGGCTCCATCTTGTCTTTTCCCTTGTCTGGTAGTGCAGGATGATCATTATTTGGCAAGGCAACCTGACTGTTATTAGTGATGTTCCATGACCTACATGGTGTGGGAACAATATTTGGCCTCCCATCTACCTCCATCAGGAAGTGAAGCACTGACCAAACCCAAAGTATTGATTAAGAACATTTCAGTACCTCATAAATCACATACATGTGTGCATAATGAGTAGGACTATGGCAAACCTCTAGTTTGATGATTTCAGAAAACATCCTGTGTTTTTATAATTAATCAGATTCCCCTATAATCATGCCATTTCCATGTGTTTTGTGCTTGGGAGTTCTCATCTTCATACATTATGACAAGTTCCCAATCTCTTACATTGTATCAACACTCCATTTCACTCTTCCTCAACAACCAGAAAGAGAGATGGAAAGATAAAGAAAAAGATAGATTGAGAGAGGGAGGTGTGTGTGTGGGAGCTGGGGACAGTAGCTCCACAGGAGGCAGGCAAGGCAGAGGGCAGCAGCAAGAGGCTTTTGAAACTCCCACTCCCAGCATCCTCCTCACTTACTGTATGTAGTCCTATCGCCTCCAACTCACCCCTCGCTCTTCTCCATTCGCCTCCCACAGACACTCTCCCTCCCTCTCTCTCGTTCCCACTCATCTCTATCCATCTTTCTCCCTCTCTCTATTAAGATTTGCCCAGACGCAATCTAAATGCTAATACTAGGAGCATTAGAACATATTCTATTTCAGACGAAGAATACATACTATACCATAATGTAGCCTACGCCATTACTGTATGAGGCCCAATACCAGGCATCAAAATCAAATGGGTCTGGATGGAACCTTGCGATTCATCTAGTAAAGTGGGCTAAAAGGGATAGTTCACCCAAATTACAAAACAATATATTGGTTCTTACCCTGTAAGCAGTCTATGGAGAAGGTATGACAGCAATCCATGCTTTGGTTTTGTTTACCTGGCGTACCAATATGTAATTGTGTTATTTGGGTGAACTATCCCTTTAAAGTCAGAATACGCAGTTGAAACAATAAAGCAGAGAACCCCACCTCCATTTTGCTAAAAAGCAGAGGGATGGGCCTGGAGAAATGTAAGCACTCTCAAATGCATAGAAAGAGCTATGGATGCAATGACTGACCATCATGAAATCAAAATGACTTTTAACCATGTTGAGGCTATACAGTGTTTGCTTACATTTGCATCGTTTACAAACATTGGAGAAAAACAAAGATATTTTGGGCTCGTGGAGTGTGACAGTTGAACTAGGCTCATGAGGCATTTATAAGTTATATTCTTCAAGAATCAATGGATATATCATTCAATTTATAAGTTCAAAAATGGATGTAGCAACTAAGGGTTCTAGCTTTAACTTCACTTTTACTCCTGTAACTAAGTATCGATCAGACCAAACCCTGGTTGATCTGATGGTCTTATTTGATTTAAGTATCTTGAAAAAGTTCCTACGTCCCTGCCTGTCGAGTATACAGACTATTTCCATCTGTAATTTAAAAAAAGCTGGGAAAGAAAAGCTGGGAAAGTTCCACAATCATAACCGTGGCACTTCAGATAATGTGAAACCAGCCAGGCAAGCAGGGTGGAAACTAGTGTAAATATATTGATTTTTTTCCCCCTCTCCTCAAATGCACTGTGGTTGAGAATGTCCTTTTTCTGATCCCTCCAGATCGCTTGTTCTACCCTTCGCCTTGGAGCCACCACTAACGGACACTTGCTAATCCAACATCCGAGAAAGGAAAGACAGATGAACAACATGCACATCAAGACAAATGGAACTGCAAGTCATTTTTTCTCTCAAATTCTGAACATGTTTTTAGCCAGGATCATAGTCGCTTCTCAAGATACTGACACTTTTTGAGAGACAAAATACATAACCCTGAGTGCTTACTCATGTCTAATAGCACTTAATAACCAGAGAAAAGGGATGGGTAGATATGCATCTGATCTTCATCTGCTCAGGCAATACATGCAGAACACTATATGAAGCTGAAAGCCTCTCTATCCTGTATGGTAGGAAATTAGCTTTAACTTATGTCCTCTCACAGCAAGTCTAACTGAACGTCATCATGGGCAAGTCTAACTGAACGTCATCATTCATCTACTGTATATAGAGCTGCTGAGAGAGAGAGAGGAGTGATACTCTGACTAGCCATCCACAGAGGAGACCCTGGTGCCAGGGACAGATTGGGGTCACACCCCATTTCAACAGAAAATAGTTCCTTCTCCACTCCAGCTTAAAGATGCCAGATTGCCATGGAGATAATAAACAGGAACGGAGTAGCTAGATCTCAGAGCCTGGAAATATCCCAATTATGTTCCGTGTGTGTGTGTTTGTACTCTGCCGGTGGTGGAACAACAAACTGTGAACCTTCATATCCATTCATAACTGACCAAGTTATGAAGACAAGCATTGTAATTTAGTATTCTATAACGTGAGTGTGGAAGAGACTGATTGGTTGTCTATCAATAATGGCAAACCACCTGGTACAGACAACTTGGATGGACAATTACAAAGGATGGTTACGGACCATTGACCCCAACATACATTCTGAGCTATATACATTTTTTTTAAAAGATATTCAAAGCTTCAAAACAATGTACAACTTGTATATCAATTCTCAAAATTGTTAAAGCTAATTTCCTAGAGCTAGTTATAACAGAGATCAGCTGTTCAGAGAAAATCACCCCTGAAATGTCTGTTTTCAGGGCAGGGATGTTAGCATTCTGCACATCCCAATGCAGTGCTACTGTAACATACATAATTTCTGTTATTTGGCATAACTCGAAGCTTGCTAGCTAGCTGATTAATATGTCTAAAAACAAGTTTGTGGGGGTCCTAGCAAGCTAAACAGCCAGTTAGCTAGCTTGTCAGTTGACTTTTAGCTAGCCAAGGACTCGTTCTGAAAGTTGGATTTTCGTATCACCTGAGGCTTTAAAAGAGTGCTTACACTTTGATTGACATTCAAACTAATTTGGTTGGTCAGAAAACATGTTCTAGTGCAGTGGTCGCCAACCGGTCAAGGCATGTGTAGTCAACCACCAAACATTTCTGTAGAAAAGCCAACCATAAAAGGCTGAAAGGCTTTTGTTTGTGCTGTTGGTGGTAGGTGCACTTGATTCAGAAGCCCTGCACACCAGGTAAGCAAAGTGTTCACATTTTGAACCATTTAAATTAGTCTGCAAAAGACTAAATGCCACCTACTTGGTGGACCAGGAGACCAGTGGCTAAAATGGAGCTCGCCTGCTGCGCTGGCCAATCGGATAGCTCAAATCATCGCGCCTACAGAAATTCCATGACTCCGGCCATAGCCAAGTTTGATACTAGCCTAAGTAAGATTTCATAACTTTGAAAATCATGACAAGAGAGAGACTGTCAAATAACACAGCAAAGAGAGGCTGTTTGTTTATTCAACACGATTACAAAACATAAAATGCACTTCTCCCTACTTCTGCTTGCGCTGCAGCTGCAAGGAATGAGTAGCCAATTGTGCACCGCCCTATGGGACTCCCAATCACGGCCGGTGGTGATACAGCCTGGAATCGAACCCGGCTCTGTAGTGATGCCACTAGCACTGAGATGCTACGCCACTCAGTCCAGTATCGATAGCCCTGTGTTTTTATTATTATTAGCAGCACGTTGTGTCTATTTTAATATCAAGGAATATTTCACTTTCTCTGGTCATAGGAACAACATGTATTTGTGCATAAGGCAGATGCGGTGCGACTCGAGTTTCGCCATCAGGTGAAAGACTGTCACCTTTCCCTCTCACCAGGGGGAAAGGAAGGAAAGAGCAGGTACCATGATTTGACCTTGTTTTTTTTCTGCGTTCCCAGTTATCTTGAAATCACCATGACCATCAGATGTAGGTAACATTAGTCCAGTAAAATAAAAAAGCTAATTATTTGCAAAATATTTCAATTTGTGCTTAGCTGTGCCTCAAATGCTACACAGACTGATCTATTTTGTAATCAAAGCTCAAGTTTGAAATATAATATGGTCTGAGAAGAACAATATTGGCAGGACAGGCATATAGCCAATATGGTGTGATAATGTATTAGGCCTACTGCACAAACCTCATTTCTTACAGAACTGTTTTTATTTGGTTAAATGTTAAATTATTATTTTTTATTTTTTAATATACTTGCTTTTTGACTGCAAAAAATGACTCGACTTAGAATATGTTGGTGACCACTGTTCTAATTCCAATAACAGACCATACCAATATTTGACTATAAAAAAAGCTGATCAGCTAGCGCAACCTATTTTTATAGCTCGTCACATAACACCACTCCTATTTGCCATCTCTTCAATCTAAGCCTAAGGGAACTTGTGGCCCTCAGGCCTGGAGGGAAGCAAAATTAATTCAGTTATACAAGAATAGCTATACACCCTTTACTGGTTCAAACAGCCCACCAATAAGGCTGCTACCAACTCTTAATAAACATTTGGGGGAAAATAAATTGTGTTTGACCAGATACAAGGCTATTTTACAGTAAACAAAAACTTACTTTCAGTACGCGTATAAGGAAGAGCACTAAAATGTACGGCACTAACCCAAATGACTGATGATTGGATTAAATAAATTGATAAGATTGTGGGAGCTGTTTCATTAGACTTCAGTGCAGCATTTGACATTACCAATCATTGTCTGCTGGTGAAAAAAAAACATGTTATGGCTTTACATCCTCTGCCATATCGTGGATCGAGAGTTGCCTAGAACAAAGAGGGTATTCTTTAATAGAAGCCTCTAACGTAAACCAGGTAGTTTGGCATACCTCAAGGTAGCAGTCTTGGCCCCTTGCTTTTAAAATGTTTCACTACTGGCCTACCATTAGTATTGAGTAAAGCCTGTGGGTATGTTGATGATTCAACATTATACACGTCAGCTTGCATAGCAAGTGGAATCACTGCAGCACTTAGAGCTGCAGTCCTTTCTAAAATAGGTGGAAAGTAATAAGTAAATATATAAAAAACTAAAAGCATTGTATTTGGGACAAATAATTTGCTAAAACCTAAACCTCATCTAAATATTGTAATAAATCATTAAATAAATGTGGCAATTGAGCAAGTTGAGGAGACTAAACTGCTTAGTATAACCCGTGATTGTAAACTGACATTGTCAAAACATATTGATGCAACGGTAGCTAAGATGGGGAGAGGTCTGTGAAATCAGAGCAGACAATCAACAAAAGAGTTCTACAAGGACAGGTTTATCACACCTGGACTACTGCTCAGTTATATGGTCAAGTGCCACAAAGAAGAACATAGGCAAATTACAGTTGACCAACAGAGCAGCACAGCTGGCATTTCTAAATGTACACGGAGGGCCAATAACATGCATGTCAATCTCTCCTAGAGGAGAGAATGACTGCATCACTACTCGTCTTTGTGAGAGGCATTGATGTGTTGAACGCACTAAACTGGCAATTCAAAACAGCTAAACACAGCTCTGACATCCATAATTACCCTACAAGACATGTCACCAGAGGTCTCCTCACAGTCCCCAAGTCCAGAACAGACTATGTGACACATGCAGTACTACATAGAGCCATGTCTACATGGAACTCTTCCACATCAAGTAACTCAAGCGAGCAGTGAAAACACACACACACACACACACACACACACACACACACTAATGTGGTATTGTGGATTTTCTATTGTACATTTAGGATCCCAGGAAGTGTAATGGGGATCCTAATAAATACTAAATGTGGGCCTGTCACAGCCTGGTTGACAGTCAACACGCATACACAAGCTCAGACACCTGAACAAAGAGTGTTTCCTATGGCACTGGGGCATGTCATTTACACCACCTCGCCTCCTTTCTCTCTCCTCTACCAGAAACATGCACAAGATCGCAAAAAGGAAAAAGAAACAGCCTCCCATCTGAAATCCTCAGTCGGTCAATGGTTGAATTCCTTTCATTCTCAAATCCATGCTACCTGACAATAACACGGTGGCTTCATTCAAGCAAGCACGTTACCCATTCAGAGCACGCAATCCCTTTCCCCTGTTGTGAGGTGCGCAGTGCAGTGATTATGAATGAAAACTGTGATTCCAGTCTCAATCCCTCCATCCTACCCCTTTTTATCCCATCTCCCAAAGACACTCTGCTGCTGCTTCTGAGAGAGATCATTAAAGGCAAAGTCAAGGGTTAGACAAAGAAACACACACACGAGAGAGAAAGAGAAAGAGAAAGAGAAAGAGAAAGAGAAAGAAAAGAGAAAGAGAAAAAGAGAAAGAGAAAGAGAAAGAGAAAGAGAAAGAGAAAGAGAGAGAGAGAGAGAGAGAGATACACAGATGTTCTGGAACCAGACAACAAGACTACTTTTAGACAGAGGGCATAGTGTGAGTGAGTGTATAGCTGACAAACAGCCAGCAGCAGTGACCAGGTGGTAAAACTGAGACCATGGAAATGCCAAGGGAAATTCTTTGGAAATTCAAATAGGGCCCTAAATACAGGGACGACCACAGCCACTTTGCAGTTTAGCGTGCGTGCACACACACAGCTGTGGTCCTGGCTGGCACCTGTGGGCCCAGAGGAAAGGCTGTTATGTAACTTAGTTTTGAGCAATGTTTCCAGCACTGGAAATGGGGCCTTACACACACACGTGTGTGTGTGTGTGTGTGTGTGTGTGTGTGTGTGTGTGTGTGTGTGTGGGGGGGGGTAAGGGCAAGCATGCATATGGTGAGGGGGAACAGAGAAAGACTGCCACTGAAAATACCTTTCCCCCAACTTGTGACACCAGGGACCGCCTCTACTCACCGGCAATCTCTACAACATCCCCAGGCACTATTTCCCGGGCCTTGACCCTCTGGACTGCCTTGCGGTTCATGCGGTACACTTTGGCTATCTCTGGCTCGTACTCCTTGAGAGCCTCGATGGCGTTCTCTGCATTCCTCTCCTGGATCACAAAGAGAGCGCATGAGAAGGACAAAGCGAGTGGCAGGTTCAATACCAACACAAAGGCCAAAATGTTGATGCTTTACTGAAGCCCCATTTTGTACCATGGTACAGCATTTGTATATTCCTGTCAACTTGAAATTAAATCCCAAAATGAACACCTACTAGAAAGGCGATGTCTACAAACTAAATATCCAAACTGATCTTACCCAGTGTACTCACGCTCGCTCCCTCAAATTGTTCCTTAAAAACCTCTCAACACACATCTTATTCTACCTACCCATCCCTCATGGGTCAAAGTGCTCTATTCAGGGACCTATTCTGATTAGGCTTCGTTTCAAAGTTCTTCAATTAACACCGAACTATCTGTCTGCAGATCTACAGACTGAAATGAACAAAGACAAGTTTAGATTTGTCATTTAGGAGACACTTACAGTTAGTGCATTCATCTTAAGACAGCTAGGTGGGACAACCACATACTGTACAGTGCATTCTGAAAGTATTCAGACCCATTCACTTTTTCCTCATTTTGTTAAATTACAGCCTCATTCTAAAATTGACTCAATTTTATTTTTCAATCTACACACAATACCACAATACATGGAAAAGCAAAACCATGTTTAAAAAAAAAACGGAAATATCACATTTACGTAAGTATTCAGACCCTTTACTCAGTACTTTGTTGAAGCACCTTTGGCAGTGATTACAGCATTGTAATCTTCTTCTTGGATATGACGCTACAAGCTTGGCACACCAGTATTTGGGGAGTTCCTCCCATTCTTCTCTGCAGATCCTCTCAAGCTCTGTCAGGTTGGACGTGGAGCGTCGCTGCACAACTATTTTCAAGTCTTCCCTTAGATCCGGCTGCCACCACGCGTCACTGTAGGGATGGTGCCTGGAGTCTTCCAGATGTGACGCTTGGCATTCAGACCAAAGAGTTCAATCTTGGTTTCATCAGACCAGCAAATCTTGTTTCTCATGGTCTTTTAGGTGCCTTTTGGCAAACTCCAAGCGGGATGTCATGTGCCTTTTACTGAAGAGTGACCATCGGGTCCCCTCCCTGACCAAGGCCCTTCTCCCCCGATTGCGCAGTTTGGCTGGGTATCCAGCTCTAGGAAGAATCTTGGTGGTTCCAAACTTCTTCCATTTAAGAATGATGGAGGCCATTGTGTTCTTTGGCACCCTTCCCCAGATCTGTGACTCGACATAATCCTGTCTTGGAGCTCTACGGAGTAGAGTGGAAGTGTTGGTTGAGGAATTATTAGTATTATTCAATTGAGATGAGGGTGATTATTTAAGAAGAGGTAGGGTTTCAAGTGCTTTTGGAAGATGGACAGGGACTCTGCTGTCCTAGATTCAGGGGGAAGCTGGTTCTACCATTGGGGTACTAGGACAGAGAAGAGCTTGGACAGCTGAGCAGAAGCTGCCCTCCCGTGGGGTGGGAGGGCCAAAAGACCAGAGGTTGCAGACAACATGTCATCATTCACGGACTAAAAGGCCTACAGAAATGGCATTCATGTCATAAATGGCTTGTTTTACTGGCGCCTCTAGAAGCAGATATGTACATTGTCATACGTATGTATACCAGTATCTTTCCATGGCTAAAATTTTAACACAAAGCAGACCAAAAGCTTTGGTCCTTTAATTACCTGCTGTATGTCAAATAGTGTGCTATAACTTGGGAAATAAATAAATGTGACTCTGGATGATAACATAATGATGTTTGTTTCGAACATTAGGGCTGTTTTCCTAAAGATGTTAAATCTGCCTTGTGTTTTGCGTCATTGCCACGATACTAACGGGTATCACGATACTGGTATCGTCTCGGCACTCATGCATGGCCAACGGGGCTATTTAAAAGCTTTCCAAGAGCTTGGCATTGGCTGTAGTCTTAAACTTGGGTTCCATGGTTTCGATTGGTAAGTCTCTCCTGACCTACAATAAAGTACATCAATAAAGCCCTGCTGACACGCATGATGATCGAAAGCCAAACAGAGGTTATGGTTTCCGTATAGGATAAAGGACACTTTATATAATGACCTCCTCACCCTAAGTGACACACCATAATACCTTGTATTTTAGCACCATTTCATCTGTTATCTGCTCCAGGCAAATACCAGCTGGGTAGGAGCGATACTGTACGATACAGGTGAGCAGAGGATACACAAATATAAATGGTCTGAAAATGCACACACGGTGACATCATACCTCACACATTTTGAGAACAAATACACACTCATTATGAGTCTCTTCAGGTGAACATGCATCCACACACAAACACACTAAGAGAGGGTCTCACCTGCCAGACTCCAATCACAGCGTTAGCGATGAGGATGAGCAGGATGACGATGGGTTCTACGAAGGCTGTGATGGTCTCCTCTCCCTCCTCAAACAGAGCCAGCACCTGGAACACAGACAGAGAGAAATAGGAGTCTCCTCTCCAGATAAAACAGACTCAATAGGAGTATCCTGGACACACACAGAGAGACAGAGAGAGAGTAGCCTCAACATGAGTCTCCTGGACAGAGAGAGAGAGAGAGTAGCCTCAACATGAGTCTCCTGGACAGAGAGAGAGAGAGAGTAGCCTCAACATGAGTCTCCTGGACAGAGAGAGAGAGAGAGAGTAGCCTCAACATGAGTCTCCTGGACAGAGAGAGAGAGAGAGTAGCCTCAACATGAGTCTCCTGGACAGAGAGAGAGAGAGAGAAGCCTCAACATGAGTCTCCTGGACAGAGAGAGAGAGAGAGAGTAGCCTCAACATGAGTCTCCTGGACAGAGAGAGAGAGAGAGAGAGTAGCCTCAACACGAGTCTCCTGGACAGAGAGAGAGAGAGAGAGTAGCCTCAACACGAGTCTCCTGGACAGAGAGAGAGAGAGAGTAGCCTCAACACGAGTCTCCTGGACAGAGAGAGAGAGAGAGTAGCCTCAACATGAGTCTCCTGGACAGAGAGAGAGAGAGTAGCCTCAACATGAGTCTCCTGGACAGAGAGAGAGAGAGTAGCCTCAACATGAGTCTCCTGGACAGAGAGAGAGAGAGTAGCCTCAACATGAGTCTCCTGGACAGAGAGAGAGAGAGTAGCCTCAACATGAGTCTCCTGGACAGAGAGAGAGAGAGTAGCCTCAACATGAGTCTCCTGGACAGAGAGAGAGAGTAGCCTCAACATGAGTCTCCTGGACAGAGAGAGAGAGAGTAGCCTCAACATGAGTCTCCTGGACAGAGAGAGAGAGTAGCCTCAACATGAGTCTCCTGGACAGAGAGAGAGAGTAGCCTCAACATGAGTCTCCTGGACAGAGAGAGAGAGTAGCCTCAACATGAGTCTCCTGGACAGAGAGAGAGAGTAGCCTCAACATGAGTCTCCTGGACAGAGAGAGAGAGTAGCCTCAATATGAGTCTCCTGGACAGAGAGAGAGAGTAGCCTCAACATGAGTCTCCTGGACAGAGAGAGAGAGTAGCCTCAACATGAGTCTCCTGGACAGAGAGAGAGAGTAGCCTCAATATGAGTCTCCTGGACAGAGAGAGAGAGTAGCCTCAATATGAGTCTCCTGGACAGAGAGAGAGAGTAGCCTCAATATGAGTCTCCTGGACAGAGAGAGAGTAGCCTCAATATGAGTCTCCTAGACACAGAGTGAGTAGCCTCAATATGAGTCTCCTGGACAGAGAGTGAGTAGCCTCAATATGAGTCTCCTGGACAGAGAGAGAGAGTAGCCTCAACATGAGTCTCCTGGACAGAGAGAGAGAGTAGCCTCAACATGAGTCTCCTGGACAGAGAGAGAGAGTAGCCTCAACATGAGTCTCCTGGACAGAGAGAGAGTAGCCTCAATGAGTCTCCTGGACAGAGAGAGTAGCCTCAATGAGTCTCCTGGACAGAGAGAGAGTAGCCTCAATATGAGTCTCCTGGACAGAGAGAGAGAGTAGCCTCAATATGAGTCTCCTGGACAGAGAGAGAGAGTAGCCTCAATATGAGTCTCCTGGACAGAGAGAGAGTAGCCTCAATATGAGTCTCCTGGACAGAGAGAGAGTAGCCTCAACATGAGTCTCCTAGACAGAGAGTGAGTTGCCTCAATATGAGTCTCCTAGACAGAGAGTGAGTAGCCTCAACATGAGTCTCCTGGACAGAGGGAGAGAGAGTAGCCTCAACATGAGTCTCCTGGACAGAGGGAGAGAGAGTAGCCTCAACATGAGTCTCCTGGACAGAGAGAGAGAGAGTAGCCTCAACATGAGTCTCCTGGACAGAGAGAGAGAGTAGCCTCAACATGAGTCTCCTGGACAGAGAGAGAGAGAGTAGCCTCAACATGAGTCTCCTGGACAGAGAGAGAGAGAGTAGCCTCAACATGAGTCTCCTGGACAGAGAGAGAGAGTAGCCTCAACATGAGTCTCCTGGACAGAGAGAGAGTAGCCTCAACATGAGTCTCCTGGACAGAGAGAGAGAGTAGCCTCAACATGAGTCTCCTGGACAGAGAGAGAGAGTAGCCTCAATATGAGTCTCCTGGACAGAGAGAGAGAGTAGCCTCAATATGAGTCTCCTGGACAGAGAGAGAGAGTAGCCTCAATATGAGTCTCCTGGACAGAGAGAGAGAGTAGCCTCAATATGAGTCTCCTGGACAGAGAGAGAGTAGCCTCAATATGAGTCTCCTGGACAGAGAGAGAGAGAGTAGCCTCAATATGAGTCTCCTGGACAGAGAGAGAGTAGCCTCAATATGAGTCTCCTAGACACAGAGTGAGTAGCCTCAATATGAGTCTCCTGGACAGAGAGTGAGTAGCCTCAATATGAGTCTCCTGGACAGAGAGAGAGAGTAGCCTCAACATGAGTCTCCTGGACAGAGAGAGAGAGTAGCCTCAACATGAGTCTCCTGGACAGAGAGAGAGAGTAGCCTCAACATGAGTCTCCTGGACAGAGAGAGAGAGTAGCCTCAATGAGTCTCCTGGACAGAGAGAGAGTAGCCTCAATGAGTCTCCTGGACAGAGAGAGAGTAGCCTCAATATGAGTCTCCTGGACAGAGAGAGAGAGTAGCCTCAATATGAGTCTCCTGGACAGAGAGAGAGAGTAGCCTCAATATGAGTCTCCTGGACAGAGAGAGAGTAGCCTCAACATGAGTCTCCTGGACAGAGAGAGAGTAGCCTCAACATGAGTCTCCTAGACAGAGAGTGAGTAGCCTCAACATGAGTCTCCTAGACAGAGAGTGAGTAGCCTCAACATGAGTCTCCTGGACAGAGAGAGAGAGTAGCCTCAACATGAGTCTCCTGGACAGAGAGAGAGAGTAGCCTCAACATGAGTCTCCTGGACACAGAGTGAGTTGCCTCAATATGAGTCTCCTGGACAGAGAGAGAAGCCTCAACATGAGTCTCCTGGACAGAGAGAGAGAGTAGCCTCAACATGAGTCTCCTGGACAGAGAGAGAGAGTAGCCTCAACATGAGTCTCCTGGACAGAGAGAGAGTAGCCTCAACATGAGTCTCCTGGACAGAGAGAGAGTAGCCTCAACATGAGTCTCCTGGACAGAGAGAGAGAGTAGCCTCAACATGAGTCTCCTGGCTCGAGAGAACCATTATCAGTGTACAGCAATTCCGTCGCCTTTGACCCTAGTTCTGACCTAATATATTGGTCTGTATTTGTGAACATCACACATTGTTTATGCAGCTTTAAAATACATTTAACTCTTATAGCTCTATAAAAACAGTTTGAAAAAAATCACAAATTATCAACAGCAAGAAATTCTTCGTAGAGGGTGTAGTCTCCTTGTGGCTTGGTCCTGTCTCCACCTATAGTGAGTGGTAGTACGTATACTATATAGGAACTAAAGCCCCTTCCGACCCAAAATGGCAGCAGGGAAATGGATGACGTGTAAAGGCAGGAAGGGGTAGCATTTCTGCATAAAGGTCAGCAGTGGCCAAAAAACTGAGGGCAACATTCTCCACTAGGTTCGGGGTGCATCCCACATTTGTCATGTAATTTTCTTTTAAACTAGGCAAGTCAGTTAAGAACCAATTCTTATTTACAATGACGGCCTACCGGGGAACAGTGGGTGTATCTGCCTTGTTCAGGGGCAGAACGACAAATTTCTACCTTGTCAGCTCGGGGATTCGAGCCGGCAACCTTTCAGTTACTGGCTCAACGCTCTAACCACTAGGCTACCTGCCGCCCCAAATGGCACCCTATTCCTGCATGACGCACTACTTTTAACCAAGGCCCATAGGGCTTTCACAGCCATTTGGGACACCGATTTCAACAACTGTATAGCAGTTAGCTATTCCGGTTGTTCTTTTATTTCTGTAGGTTAAATTGTGGACTTTAACAACATTAAAAGCTAGGTCCTTATGTATATGTGGGAGAGAAGGTACACAAAGTCACCACCGGAATGCTGTGGATTCGAAGAGGAGGAGACAACGAGATGCACCGTTGGTGATAATACAGAGCTTAACCACATACCCAGTAAAAGTTATCCCCTCCACAGTGAGTAGTGAGGAGGAGCGAGCAGAACGAGGTACGGCAGATCATTGGCTCAAGCCCCGGTCGATAACTCATCATTCAGTCATTTGGGGCCCGCAAATATCCCCTTCCCTCCGCTCTACTGCTCCGTGTAGAGAACATTGATGGGGGGGGGCAACTCCTGATCCGTCCTTTCATTCAGCCTACCTAGCTGAAACGCACACACGTTTCCGTTGCAATTCTGACATTTAGCGAATATTTTTAGTTTCAGCAGACAGGAGTTAGAGAGAGAAGCATGATGAGAAGGCTGAGGTTTACACAGGGTTTAAGGTATCAGTGCAGGAGTCCATTTCAACTTATCACAGGGGTTTCTCCACAAACATAAACTTATACATTAAGCGATAGACCAACTCCTACACACATTTAAAATCTCCACCTAAGTTGACTGAATGTCCAGATTTCCAACATTAAGAGTCAACAAACGGAAGAGAAAATGCCAAAGACGTTTTACCAAGATGTGTAAGGAGAACAAGAAGAATGAGATCCAAATTTAACCCAATTCAAAAGGCCACTGACTTTCTCCCTCCTTTCCTGTACAACCCAGAACCTTAACCTACACTCCCTTTCTACACTCCCTTTCTCACATAATGCCATGGGAAAAATAAATAAAGGCAAGCTAACCTTTCCTTAGAATCAAATGGAGGAAGTGTACAAATGTTCACCTCGGTTTATTGGGTGAGACTTTGTGACCTTCAACAAATACAATGAGTGGATAAAACAGAAACAACACGCTCTTTCCATGACAGACTGGCCAGGTGAAAGCTATGATCCCTTATTGAGGTCACTAAAAATCAGTGTAGATGAAGGGGAGGAGACAGGTTAAAGAAGGATTTTTAAGCCTTGAGACATGGAATGGGGTCCCGTGTGGTTCAGTTGGTAGAGCATGGCGCTTGCAACGCCAGGGTTGTGGGTTCGATTTCCACAGGGGACCAGTATGAAAATGTATGCACTCAGAACTGTAAGTCGCTCATCTGCTAAACAACAAAAAAGTCAATTATGTACGTGTGACATTGAGGGTGAATAGGCAAGACAAAATATTTAAGTGCCTTTGAATGAGATATGGTAGCAGGTACCAGGCATACCGGTCGAGTGTGTCAAAAACTACGACGCTGTTTTTTTTCAAGCGCAAAAGTTTCCCCGTGTGTATCAAGAATGTCCCACTCACCCAAAGGACATCCAGCCAACATGACAACTGTGCGAAGCATTGGCGTCAACATGGGCCAGCATCCCTGTGGAAAGCTTTCAACACCTTGTTGAGCCCATGCACAGATTAATTGAGGCTGATCTGACGGCAAAAGGGGGTGCAACTCAATATTAGGAAGGTGATCCTAAAAAAAAAAAATTACACTCCGTGTATATTTTTGGGTGTTTTAACACTTTATTCAGACAGTAATGAAATGAGGTGGGGAAACAAGCAATTGGGAGAAGGGTGGACGCATCGATTGAACCCTGGTCTCCGGTGGGGAGTTTAAGTGAAATGTTCCGGGGAGTGTTAACACTACAACGCAGCTCTGCACAGCTTCTGTTACCTTTGAACCTGTAGTGATTGACTTGGTATGGACCGGTCTATACTCTCTGTCCTTATAGATGGATAATAGTGATCAAATTGGCTCAAAACAATATCAGTAAAACAATTAGAGTAGAAAGGTAGCCTTATCAGTATTTAATGTTACAAAACTATCGTAAGCATTGTGTCCAGTCCAATACAACAGCTATTGAGCAGACAATGGTAGACTTGAGCATTCTCCCTCTTCTGCTACTTCTCTCCATAGTAATGTACAGTATATGATTATATCATATTGGAGCCAGCTTCAAAACACAGCAGCACTTTCTCCTCTGTTCTGCTCCTGTCGCCTGGTTACAAGGCTCTTTATTCTCATGTCATGCAAAGATTCAGAGCAGGTCAATATCTCTATTAACATATTCAAATAGGCACACAAAGGAGTTCCACATTGAGGTTCGGCCCTTATATAGGTTAGCCTATCCTTCAGATACTACCGCAGGTCACTTTCTCCACCAGCACTAGCAGGCACTGCACTGGGAGCTCACGTTGCGGTTCTCTTGAGAGGACTGGCAAAGTTACTGCTACTGTCCTTTCCAACAACAGTTTTAGTCTCAAAGGATGTACGGGAGTTTCAAACAGGGTCCTCTCAAATTCAGGAGGGATTATGGTACTCTCAGGAAACTGAGTAGTGAACCCAGCTCAGCGCTGCTTGGTATATCGTAAAGCTGTGGGAGCTGTAGTGGAAACAACCTACGCAGCTCTGCTTGGTATATAGTAAAGCTGTTGGAGCTGTAGAGAAACCAGCCTAGGTAGCTCAGTGACTGCTTGGTGTAGTACAGTATATAATAAAGCTGTAGAGAACCCAGCCTAGGCAGCTCAGAGTGCTTGGTGTAGTATATAGTAAAGATGTGGGAGGTGTAGTGAAACCAGCCTACGCAGCTCTGCTTGGTATATAGTAAAGCTGTAGGAGTAGAGAAACTAGCCGAGGCAGCTCAGAGTGCTTGGTGTAGTATATTGTAAAGCTGTGGGAGTAGAGAAACTAGCCGAGGCAGCTCAGAGTCTGCTTGAAGAAAACCTCATCTCCAAAACATAAACTTCAGGAAATTGGAAAAAAAACTACCATATTTTACCATTAATGAACATAGTTTCAAAACCTTAGAAGCTATTTCGAATACATTTGTGGTACTAGTCATGAAATGTTAAGGACATTGAGGAAAGCTATTGCTTCAATACATGTAAGACAATGAAAATATGCACAAAAAAAATGGAGCTACAAGGTTCAGACAGCAACGATAGTAACGCTGTGGGAGCTGTAGTGAAACCAGCAACGATAGTAACGCTGTGGGAGCTGTAGTGAAACCAGCCTCGGTGGCTCAAAGTCTGCTTGGTATATAAACTCAGCAAAAAAATAAATGTCCCTTTTTCAGGACCCTGTCTTTCAAAGATATTTCGTAAAAATCCAAATAACTTCAGAGCTTCATTGTAAAAGGGTTTAAACACTGTTGCCCATGCTTGTTCAATGAACCATAAACCATTCATGAATATGCACCTGTGGAACGGTCGTAAAGACACTAACAGCTTACAGATGGTAGGCAATTAAAGTCACAGTTATGAAAACTTAGCACACTAAAGAGACCTTTCTACTGACTCAGGGCCCAGGGTCCCTGCTCAGCTGCGTGAACATGCCTTAGGCATGCTGCAAAGAGGCATGAGGACTGCAGATGTGGCCAGGGAAATAAATGGCAATGTCCGTACTGTGAGACACCTAAGACGGCTCTACGGGGAGGTAGGGCAGACAGCTGATCATCCTCGCAGTGGCAGACCATCTGTAACACCTGCACAGGATCAGTACATCTGAACATCGCACCTGCGGGACAGGTATAGGATGGCAACAACAACTGCCCTAGTTACACCAGGAACGCACAATCCCTCCATCAGTGCTCAGACTGTCTGAAATAGGCTGAGAGAGGCTGGAGTGAGGGCTTGTAGGTCTGTTGTAAGGCAGGTCCTCACCGTCAACAATGTTGCCTATTGCAACAAACTCATCGTGGCTGGACCAGACAGGACTGGCAAAGAGTGCTCTTCACTGACGAGTCGCGGTTGTCTCACCATGGGTGATGGTCCGATTCACGTTTATAGTCAAAGGAATGAGCATTACACCGAGGGCTGTACTCTGGAGCGAGATCAATTTGGAGGTGGAGGGTCCGTCATGGTCTGGGGCAGTGTGTCACAGCATCATCGGACTGAGCTTGTTGTCATTGCAGGCAATCTCAATGCTGTGCGTTACAGTGAAGACATCCTCCTCCTTCCTGCAGGCTCATCCTGACATGACCCTCCAGTATGACAATGCCACCAGCCATACTGCTCGTTCTGTGTGTGATTTCCTACAAGACAAGAATGTCAGTGTTCTGCCACAGTTAGCGAAGAGCCCGGATCTCAATTCTTTTGAGCACGTCTGGGACCTGTTGTATCGGAGGGTGAGGGCTAGGGCCATTCCCCCCATTAATGTCTGTCAACTTGCAGGTGCTTTGGTGGAAGAGTGGGGTTATATGTCATAGCAAGAACTGGCAAATCTGGTGCAGTCCATGAGGAGGAGATGCATTGCAGTACTTAATGCAGCTGGTGGCCACACCAGATACTGACTATTACTTTTGATTTTGACCCCCCCTTTGCTCAGGGACACATTATTCGATTTCTGTTAGTCACAGGTCTGTGGAACTTGCTCTGTTCATGTATCCGTTGTTGAATCTTGTTATGTTCCTACAAATATTTATACATGTTAAGTTCGCTGAAAATAAACGCAGATGACAGTGAGAGGACGTTTCTTTTTTTGCTGAGTTTAGTAAAGCTTTGGGAGCTGTAAATCAGTTGAATGGAACAGGGGCTCTGTTCCACTGTAAACAACACATTTACATTTAAAAGTAGGAAAAACTAACTCTGCAGACACACAGGCAGCCCAATCCACCCCAGGCTTGTCTGGACTCACAGCCTCCCACTTAAAAACACCAGGCATCAGGATCAACACACAGGCAATTAGTGCAGATACTCTATCATATACGTTTTCCTACTTCCCAGAAGTGCCCAGTAATTCCATCCTGTGGCACTGGGGACAGTAACAGTAATAGATGGAAATAAAATAATTATCCAGGCAGGTTTCCCTTGGTCGTGACACTCACCCCACCCCACTCTACCTTACCATCTGGACCAAAACAGGGTCACTATTTAAAAGTGGAACTGACAGCATTTTAGCAACATGAAATCTTATTAAGATCTGTTCATATACACCCCCAGGAAGAATGACACTTTCCTAAACATGTTCTGATCAGCAAGCACTTAGATATGGTTATTTTCAGTTTCATAAATTCTTAGAATGTTTGGGAATTACATATAGTAAGGCATTTATGGCAAAAATCTATAGCAATATAGAGTGGGAAAGCAGATGAACATTTAGACAATTAATAGACACTGCAGCAAATAAAATATACAAAAAAACATCTGTCTCGTCGAAGACCGGAGTCTACAGACCGTTGTGCTGTAGCCAATCAGAGCAACAGCAGGCATTATACAAACAAGCCATTTTCCCACACTGGCCTAGCCATCACTCACCTTGAACTGGACTGTTTGTTTACAGGCAGTTGCAACAGCACAACTTTAGATTAGCTAGAACACTTTCAACAAAAAAGCCACAAAATACGCCTGAATGGATTTCCACAAATATGTTAACACTACGGGAGTCCTCTTACATTTGGGAACTTTACAGTCCTATTGATCAAACAACCATGAAAAAGGTAGGCTCGCTCCCTCCGTTATGCACATCAACAACTAATGCTAGCCACAGCAAGATGAACTCAAATCTAACGAAGGAACAGTAGATAAACCCTCAACGTTTTTCAGCTAGTTGACCGTAAAAATTGCACTCATAAACGATGGGGAATTGTAGCCTCCTCATCCTTCTGCCAATGCATGCTTGTCCCAACCAAGCACCTAAGCTAACTGGCTAGCTAGCTACTTCCAGACACAGTTGAGAGAACACCTCTCTCTGACCATTTTACTCGCCGTAGCAGAGCTGGCTAGGCTGTTTACGTTATTACTTTTTTTGCCTTCGACTTTCCCAGTCTTCGTTACATTTGTCCATTTATGTCCAAAATAGAGTCATTGAAACTGAAATAGTGCATCCCAAATGGAGGCAGCAAACAATGTACTGTACCAGGCCAGCTGTGATTTACAACCTGTTAGCAATATGTTTTGGACTACCAAGAAACGTATTGGTGAATTATATGACTCATGCATTGAACGGCATCAATCTATTTTGCCAACAATGCCTTACTGTACATCATGGAAAGTTGAGTTAAATATAACATGTTTTTAAAACCTCTTATAAAGTTGGTTTTAAAGCATAAACTGGGAATTTGATATTTTGATTGTCTGTGTTGCATATCTGCAAAGTAGTAAAAACTCTGTCAGTTCCACTTCAAGGAATCGTATGTGTCAGAGTGCAGGTTATCTGGTATTATTCTAAATACTAAAGTGATATTATGCAGTATTTAGTTATTTTATTTCACCTTTATTTAAATAGGCCATGGTGGCAAGGTAATTACAATATAGCAATTAAACACTGGAATGGTAGATGTGCAGAAGATGAATGTGTAAGTAGAGACACTGGGGTGCAAAGGAGCAAGATAAATAAATACAGTATGGGGATGAGGTATGGGCTATTTAGAGATGAGCTATGTACAGATGCAGTGATCTGTGAGCTGCTCTGACAGCCGGTGCTTAAAGCTAGTGAGGGATGTATGAGTCTCCAGTTTCAGAGATTTATTTTAAAAAGCAGGCAGAGCTGAGGAAAATCTAGGAATTTCAAATGTCTGAACATTCCATTTGCATTTCAATATTATTGGAAATACAGAGGTGGTATGCTAAGCACTGCCTTCAGGCAGAGAATTATGGCTACATGATGCCCACAGTCAGGCCAGAGCATTATGGCTACATGATGCCCACAGTCAGGCCAGAGCATTATGGCTACATGATGCCCACAGTCAGGCCAGAGCATTATGGCTACATGATGCCCACAGTCAGGCCAGAGCAGACTAGTTGTCGCTATCAGCCAAGCTGCAAAGCCAGACGTTCAGTGACTCATCCACTGTGCAAAAGCCCAAAACATTCAACTCTATGTAATATGAATGAGTGGAGCAAACAGAGATACGGTGATGAGCAGCAGTCAGCGATACATCCTGTTGATGGGTATTCTGGTCTACAGTGGTTACTTACAAAGGAGACGCAGGCAGCAAGCAATAGGATCCTGACCAGGAGGTCCTCAAACTGCTCCACCACCAGCTCCCATAGGGACTTGCCTGCAATACAGACACACAGAGTCAGTCACATGGCTGTCCGGCTATACATCATCGTGTCACACATGCCTAACAACTTAGTCAAGGCCTAAAAGTACTGTACATATGATAATCTGAACTACAGTAAATGTAGCTCCCCATCTGTTGATGATATGAGACTTCTATAGGCATACTTGTGTTCTTCCAGTTATGGTGCCCTGTTCTACTGGCAGTGTGTCTATGTATCTATATGGGTAGTGCTACAACAGTCCGTGTGTACTCTGAGGGTTTTCCCTAACTGTATCTCTCTAGTACAACACAGATGATCCCTAGGCTATAGGGCTAATTGTCAGCTTATGAAGGAGGCTCCAGAATTACACTGGAAAGGTCAATATTTACCTTCTTCAGCCGGGAGCTCTGTCAGTGTCAGTCACATCACCATATCCATGGAGGAATGGAGAGAGAGGAGAATGAGAGTTGAATGAGAGATTGGGAAAGAGTAAAACAGAGAGAGGGAGGGGGAACAGAACAAACAAAGACAAGTTAATACCATTTGATTAACTTAGAATAGGCTTTGAAATGCGTTTGACATGTGTATTACGGTTCCCAAAGGTGGTGGAGTGGCAATCTTTACCAAGGAACACCTTCAGTGCTCAGTTGTCGCCACCAAGTCTGTCCCCAAACAATTTGATTTGTTGGTTTTAAGCATTACGCTTTCTACTAGCTCTTTGTTGACTGTTGCTGGGTGTTATCGTCGTCCATCAGCACCAGCCTGTACCCTACCTGCCCTAAGTCTGAATTTGTCCTGCTAGGTGACCTAAACTTGGACATACTTAAACCACCTGACCAAGTCTTAAAACAATAGGACTCCCTAAATCTCTCTCAGATCATTACAAATCCCACAAGGTATGACCCCAAACACCTAGAAAAGGCTACTCTCCTCGATGCTATCCTCACAAATAATCATGATCGTTATCAGACTGGTGTTTTTTGTAATGACCTTAGTGATCACTGTTTTACAGCCTGTGTTCATAATGACAGCTCAGTGAAACATCCTGTCCTAATTTGTCAGACGCTCGGTAAAAAACTTGACCTGGTCTCTGTAAATTAGTATAGAATCAGCTTGATCCCCTCTGTCCAAGAAGCTTGGACCTTCTTTTTTGTATTTTTATATCTTCAGTGATATTGTTAACAAATACAAAGAAAATGAGAATTGAAAACATGTTCAGCCCCTGATTCGACCGTGATCTTGCAGAGTTACTCAACCTCTAAAACACCATTAGGCAAAAGGCTTGGCACACACTGTAGAAAATAGTAAAAAATAAAGAACACTGGAATGAGGTGATGTCCAAACTTTTGATTGGTACTTGTAATTGATGAGGCTGAGCGTCATGTACTGTGAAATTTGACAGAAACCGATGACGATTAGAATTTTGAATACTGAAATGACTGTACTTATGTAGTTGTAAAATTTGAGTGATGTGTAACAAATGGGTGTGTGTGTGTGTGTTGTGTAACACAAGGAGTATGTGCCATGTAACACATGGAGTGTGTATATGTGCTGTGTAACACATGGAGTGTGGGTGTTTACTGTTGTTTAGTCACTTCCCAGGCCTGAGTGTGCGGGTGTGCGTGTGTTTGTGTGGCAATGGACGCAGAGCAGGAAGCGTGTGGGAGGGAGACAGGCAGCAGAACACACTGCAGCTGGCCTACAATGAATGGAGATCACAACTATAGCTACGGTACAACACCCACCACAACCACCCCTCTTTACAGCACCAACCATCCATCAATACTGTGGTCAGCACACAAACACTAACTCACATTGAGTGTTAAACATCTTGCTCTGGCCTCCCCGGCGATGAGACATCGCGCTGTGTTAAGAAGCAGTATGGCTGGTTGGGTTGTGTATTGGAGGACGCATGACTTTCAACCTTAGTCTCTCCCGAGCCCGTACGGGAGTTGTAGCGATGAGATAAGATAGTAGCTACTACAACGATTGGACACCATGAAATTGGGGAGAAAAAGGGGTCAAATTAAAAAAAAAAAATCTAAAAACATCTTACTCTAAATTAAATACTGTAAATCCTGGCAGTTTAAAAGCACGATGAAAATCCTGTGTTTTGATTCTGCTACAGTAGGACTGCATCGGAGGTTTCACGTGGGGATCAAACGTCACACACATCAAATCAAATCATCAAATCAAATCCAATTTTATTTGTCACATACACATGGTTAGCAGATGTTAATGCGAGTGTAGCGAAATGCTTGTGCTTCTAGTTCCGACAATGCAGTGATGCAACGGAAATAAATAAAAATAATACAATTTCAGGACCATTGGAATTAGAGTTAAATCAGGATCTTTTAAATTCTTCCAACTTTCTGATTGACCAGAAGGAAAGGAAAAGGTAGAAGTATTTTAATCATTTCATGTTAAAATGCCCTTTAATTAAATTGCTTTGTATTGACAGAGTCCGTACAGTACATTGAGAATGTAATGGCTTGTAGCAATACAAAGGGGGGTATTGTACTTTGAAGAACAGTCTGTCTTTATGTTTCCACTTATGTTATCTGAGTAGGCAGAGTGGAGGGGTAAGATGAAGCAGAGGAGAGAAAACTGCCATTGAAAACTGCACCATAAATATCAACTCGTGAATGCAAAAAAAAAAAAAAAATACGCAATTTCAGTCATAGCCTTACAGCTTGGCATTTCTTCTTAGTTCCTAACCAATTATCTGTCAAATATTTTTTTACGTCTTTTCATCATCATTTTTGCCTCATTTTCACAGAGTAATCTGTATAGCTACGATGACTCAATGTAACTGAGTACGTATTTCGTCATATAGAGACTCAAGGTGAGTTCTCTGACCTGAACATGGTAAACCCTTATGGAGAACCTCTCAGTTCCAGAGACTCCTGCAAACTAGAGGAAACTGTCCCGCTGTTTTCCTTGTACTGCCAGTCTTAATATGCCCATGTCCCTCTTACTGTGCCTCTCCAATTGTTGAAGGCTGGCCTGGAAGGAGACAAAGGGAGGCTTGCTAGCCAGGAGCAAGGGAGGGAGGGCTGGAGGGGTTGAATGGGGTTCCCCAGCATGCACTGTGCCAAGGATTCCCTCCTTACTGTTGTCATCTGGGTTGTGTTAGCCTCAGCCTGCCCAGGCACATTCCAACAGACTTCACCACGCCCCTTTCTTTTTTTTCCCCCTCCGTCTCTCTTGCTGGCTCTCCCTTTCTCTCTCTCACTGGCTCTCCTTTTCTGCCCCGCCCCCATGTGCAGAGTGCAGACAGACTGAAAACAAGAGCCAGCCTGTTTTGACACTACCAGTCCAACAAGAGGGGAACCACTTCCTGGTTACAGTAGCCAACAACAGAACAGAGGGATCCATGTCCAAGACCAGGGTTCAACTACTATTTGAAATAATTTTAAATACTTTAGCGGTGCTTGATCAAGCTTTCCTGTTGCAATGGGCCAAATGGAATCTTTGCAAAAGTGCAAACCCTGCCCACCTGGTACTCCAGACAGGTTAAAGCAAATGTTTAAAGTAATTCAAAGATTTCAAATAGTTTTTGAACCCAGATCTGATGATCAGAGATAGTAACAGAGAGCCAGGAGAAGCAACAGGAAATGTACCATCATGACTAGGACATGGGATGTGCTGATACAGAAGCTTTCACTATAGCTTCCTAGTACACTCAGATGCACTTACACTTCCTTAATTTCTCCTTTAAAAGCATTATAGCTGTAATCACTAGGCAGACTAACTACACATCATAATATGGAAAGCACAGCAACAGGGCTAGATTATAGAGGCCCTCAGCCTCAACTGTAAATAAGTGAACGTTTGCCATGGGTAATTTGCTTGTAGACACTACTGGAAAACAGTGTTTCACTGGATAAGTCACCAGCGTCTGACCAACAAAAAAAAACACCCAAAATAATTTATGCGTTTAACAGTGCGTACTGTAGGAACTTGATAAATCTCCACACGACCCCAAATGGCACCCTATTCTCAATATATTCTCAATATAATGCACTATATAGGGAACAGGGTGTCATTTGGGACACACCGTGGCTCTCTGGGTATCTAACAGCGAGCTCACCATCGTAACCCCGTAGACTAGAGCTACAGATCACCTCATCTCTGAAACAGAG